>NW_028297120.1:1999170-2224193 GCF_055798465.1 Pogonomyrmex barbatus
CGAGTAAAACCTTTAATCGTCATTTATCACCTTATAACTTTTCGGCCTTAAAACAATGAAAAAGAAATTATCAACTTTCTGTTATGATTCCCGCGCGCATTCCCGCAAACTCTTCGACAAAATTGCAATTCTCCGCCTTCCCGCGCCCGAATGAATTCCGCGTCGCCTGGCGGTCTATGCTCGCGCTGGCATTTTCGATGCCGTACCAAAAAAGGAAGAGGACAAGGGAGAAAGAAAAACGAGCGAGGCAGGCAGAATGGTCGCGGCGTAAATTGTCGAACGGATCGAGGCTGACGAGTCAATACAGCGTCGACGAGAGAGCCACGTTGCGCCAAAAAAAAGAAGAAAGAAAATGATGAGAGGCGAGAGAGAGAGAGAGAGAGAGACAAAGATATGGAGATGCAAGAGAGCGTGATAGAAGAATTATTGACGGGTGGACTCGATTCCGCTGTTTTCGACGTGCTGATTGATCGCGAGAAACGAATTTGCGCGACGAGAGTCGGGGGTAATAGATCCCTTAGGTGGGCAGAAACGCGTTTTTCACGGGGCAGCTTCGCGGCTTTCCAAAAACGCGAACATGGACTGCGAACTGTGCAAATGTTGATTTGCTTCCGCTTGCCGGAACAAACTTTCATCCGTTTGTACCAACACGAATACACGATTAGTTTTCTATCTTGTTTGATATTAATCTAAAAATATATAATCCATAGGTCTATAGACATATGCGCGATGCGAAATGTAGTCGCTGCGTGGTTTAATCGTGTTGTTTTTCAATTATATTTTGCGGAAAAAACACGGAAAAAAAAATTTGCTGAAAAGTCGCCCTGTATTTTTGTTTGACTGTTTTTTAACGACTATTATGGTATTTGCCGCACGTCTGATGATTCTTATTAAGAATTAAGAATTTTTTTGTTTCGCAAAAGGAATTGCGCATAGATTTGTTGTAGTTTTCATTATAGTAATTTTTGCATTTTCTACTAGGAAAAACTAATGCAACATTGATGCATACTGTATTATTCCATTGTAAAGATTAGTTCATATATTTTTCAATGTTTTAATGTTTCACTGACTGGTGCAAAAAACTGGTGCAAAAAGTTGCACTAAATTTAACTCCATCATCTTTAGAAAATTGGTCCTCTAAGATCAATGCACATTGAAATTGAAGTTTGTGTTCGTGGTTTAAGATATGACATTATATTATAATATAATATAATATTATTCCAATTTAACTTCATAACAATAACATTGTTTTTTAATTTAGTCCTAATGATAGTTGCGCAATAAACATTAACATTTTGTTTCAAAATCTTGAAATTTTTAAAATTAAATGAATATTTATTTATTTAGAATATTATTATAAAATAAGCAATTTAAATTTTATGGATATTTATATACATATGTATATTATGTATATTATTTTATAGCTAAAGTTGTGGATACAATGAATATTTTATTAGAAATTAGTATCTTCAAGTAGCAGCGAGAATAAAAATGAAATTTTATTATCACATATACGCAATCCTGTAATAAAATAAAAAAAAAAAAACTTATGTGAAATATGTGGTCAATGAAATGTCCTGACAAGCAGGTTAGTTGTACAATTCGACATAATTTTTTTAATCAAAAAATCGAAGTTGCTTCGAGTTAGCGAAAAGATTGCGTTTTTTATTGAAACACACCTGCACCTATTGGTGCACTAGTGCAATTTTTCATCGAAACTCAGCACAGCGTTAATGTCGCGCCAATTTTTCCAGAAAATGCTATTTGTCTTGTTACTTATCGCAGTAAAAATATTAATCTGAAAATGAAATATGCCTTTTGCGCATAAAGGATCTAACAAAGTAGAGACAAGTGATGAAGGAATACTTTGTGGAAAGGAAAAGAACGTCCGTCCCCTAAAGAGCTACTCTCCGCGGCCGTACGTCGCGACGAAACACTCGTTAAGCCGCATTAAAATTGCAAGTCGCGCACGCACGCACGCACGCACGCACGCACGCACGCACGCACGCACGCACGCACGCACGCACGCACGCACGCACGCACGCACGCACGCACGCACGCACGCACGCACGCACGCACGCACGCACGCACGCACGCACGCACGCACGCACGCACGCACGCACGCACGCACGCACGCACGCACGCACGCACGCACGCACGCACGCACGCGCGTCCCACTCAGCACTCGTGCCAAGATTTTCTTTTGTTCGATGTTAAAACCGCACGTGCCCGCACTGCAGACACGCGAGCGCACGCATGCGCCCGAAAATGTTCACGGAAAATGGCGAAGCTTGAATAATGTAGGAAAAGCCTCAGCCGAGAGCACATGCGACCGGCATCTGCAGTTACATGAGTAAAACAAGCATACATATATCATCGTAAACTACTGCGGATAACTCCCTGAATCTCGTAATATATCACGCTGCCATTTGAGAAACTTTAATCTTTTCCCTCAGTCATCTAATTTCTGAATATTTTATCTTATCGCGTCGGTCTGATCTCGTACGCATATCGACATAGAGTGTAAAATTTCGCGTCTCTTATAAATAAACAGATCCAATTTGGCGAGCCCACATAAACAAGGATAACAATGCAATATTAAATAATTCTTCCGATACGTGTCCTCCGTCGCACGCATGCGCATGACGTGCACATTTTCTTAACATAAATTTCGCGAAATAAATCGACATCGTAAATCACATCTTCGTATTTTACATAGATTTTCCCCGCCCCTTCCCCCCCTCCCCACGATTTACGAGATAACCACTTCGATATGCTACTTTGCGTTTCACAAAAGTCCCTCGCAGAAGAACGGCACTCTTGCTATACTATATCAAATTCTAGTCGACAAAACGATCTGTAAAGAGGAACTACACACGCGTGTATCGTCTACGTGCTTGCAGCTACACACACACACACACACACACACACACACACACACACACGCGCGCGCGCGCGCGCGCGTGTCCTTCTTTCGGGATCTCGCCGGAAAGTGGAGGATACGCTAGAATGAAATATGTCAGCGATCCGGTTTGAAACTGGAAAAAGAAGGTATTCTGCCTTTCGAGGAAATCAACGATAAATCATAGCATTAGTTTTATACATTTTCATGTTGCCCGCGTTGCTACGGGGATTGACTGATACGACTGAAACAAATGCATCATCTGTCACTTTACTGTGTACAACAGCTATCTGAAAAGTGTGCGCTGCAGAGATTAATCCTTAATTTATTTGAAACCTTCGAGGAGTACGTTTCGAAGTAAATTACCTTTCAAATAGAAATAACATTAATAATTGTGAAAGGTTCACATTAAATATAAGTTATCTAATCTTAAAAAATACAAAAAATGAATTTAATTTAATTTGTGTAAGAATTTACGGCCAAACTTTTCTACCAAAATTACTCAATAAAATCCAAGTTTTAATTGTAACAAGTAAATCTTGTTAATTAAATTTCAGATTTATGTAATCTTTATTTAAGATAAAGCAAATTAAAGTAAAATATTAAGACAAAGTTTTTAATTAATTTAAAAATATATTTTTACATTTATTCATAATTTTTGCCGAACGGAAACTGAACGTTTACATCCATATGCCCAAAAAATTTTATATAAAATTCTACTACTGTATGTTTTTTTTTTTTTAATATTCCATAAATAACGTAAAATTGAATAAAACCACAAGAAACGTGGCCAAAGTAAATTTCCTCGTAAATTCAACTTTTTATCACTGATTTCTTCGTAACTGCTACCAATAATATTTTAACAGCTAAGATAAAAAAATTGAAGCTATTACGTGATTAAAATAGCAATATCCATAATTTGCAAAGATATGCTAATTAAGTAACACTATTTTTGCGGAAACATAACAGACTTTTCGTGCGATGTATCCTGACGTGCGTTGTGTGTACGACGTGGGCGAACGTATCACAGTAATGCAGTCATTCCCTTTCCTTCCTCTTTCCGTTCCCGCGAGCCGCAGCTTTTGCATGCAAATTTCCTTAAGAATTACGATTTTACTTCATAGACCTCCTTGCGCTGCTCTGAATGCTATAAAACAGAGAACATTCCCGGGAGTACCTAACAAATACACGAGCAATTCTTGAGAGCGTCGCATTGTCCGCGTTAAATCTATGTGAGAATCTTTGAAAAGAATCTTTTTTTAATCTACTCTTTTCGTTTCTATTCTTCTAAAACATTGATTTCCATAATACTAACCGTATCGCACAGCGGCTATAGCGATGCTGAGAGGCTATATTTTGAAGAGACTTTATTTAAAAAATTTTGAAAAACTATTAATGCGCTAGGTAATTATTTATTGTGTTACACAATGTATAACGAACGGATATGTTCAAGACAATCGGAATTTATCAAATTCAATGTAATACGATTTATAATTTTCCGCGAAGGAAAACTTAAGTTTCATTAAATATATATATAATACTAGCGCAATACAATAGAACTACAATAGAAGTAATGTAAAATTCATTTCCTTTCATCGTGGACAAATGGAAAATGGTTAAGTGATGATACAGCTCTTTTCCCGAAGTGAGTAAACTTACTCGAGAAAAACTCTTCATCTTCAACGGTATACAAGCGAGTCCTGGATTTTGATATCCTGTCATCTCTTTTTGTTACATCGCGAACAATGTCGATGAAATGTTCCGTTCATTTTTCGATATGACAAGTACACTGGAAAATAGTATTTTCCAATACATAGTTGTCAAATACAAGCCGAAAATTGAAAAGATATATATATAATGTAAGCTTCAAGCGAACTTTGTAAGTTGAAAACTTTATATTCTTATAAGTTTATACATATTATTGGACTGGAATATATTATTGAATATATTAAAATTTAATAATTGAGCGGTATTCCAATAATAAACTTATTTAGCAGACTAATTAGAAACCTATTAATTTTGTTATTCATCATTATTACTATTCCCTAATGTATGTCCTGTTATTATTATATCCTAATATATGTCAAAATTTTTCCAAAATATTTCTGATTTATTTGAATACAAACTTTTATTTTAATAGAAATAATAAATTTTTAATTATCTAAATAATGTTATTATACTTATACTTATTATCAGACACTATATGTATATATAAAATTAAGATTATCAAATATTATATAATCGAATCGTCATATCGCAAAGATCTCTTCTTAAAATTTTAATTTTGTTTTATAAATTATTATTTAATAATATTTTAGTTTTGAGATTTTGAATAATAATCCGTATAACGTCATCACAATTAGATAAAAACTCGAGATTATTTGAAACACATTTACGCATTGCCTACAATATAATTTTATATTCCGATATTACGATTCAGGTATAGAAACGATCGTTGTGTTTCTTCCAGTGAAAATACGGTAATTTACAGTTTATTTTCCGTGGTGTCGAAGGCAAAACCTACCTACCGAAATTACACCGGATCGGATCCGCGTGTACGCGCGTGAGATATTCCGCGCAGTTCACCGTGTTAGTCATTCATGAGGCCCGAACGAGGCGTTCCCTCCTCCGCAAACTCGTCGACGTTTCACGACGTTCCCCGCCGCTCGCCCGCTGAGGAACGGATTGACGAAGCTTATCCCGCACAGGGAGATGGGAGCGCGCGTTCCTCGGGCTCGCTGACGCGCGACGCCACTCCAATTAGGAACGCTTCCGACGCACTCGACGTCGGGTTGCGCGTCGGGAGTCGGCGAGTTACACGTCTGCAGTTACAGATTGCGATTGGTCACGAGACGCTCAGCGACGCTCGCTCAGCAATTTACCGGAATCGCGCGTCCATAATATTCCCCGGTCTTTGTGTCACGTCGTTTCACGGCAACGCCCGTGGCGAGCTCTTGGCGAGCCCCGTCCCGGGGCCATTACAAAGCGCCTCTCAATAATTGCGCATTGACCAAATAATTTTATCCTAGATACTCTACGGTGCTCGCGCGCGCGCACGCGCGCGCGCGCGCGCATGCCAACGAGCGCGTTAGCCCCCCCATTGTGTGTTGCGAACGCCGCCGGGGGAATGCTCCGGCTCCACCATCTCTGACCTCCGATTCGATTACGCCCGACCAGCGATTAATTAATCGCTTAAGAAGTGAAAATTGCTACCTGCGATCCTGATTCCATTCCAGAGGCATCGCGGCCCGCGCGAATCTCCGGAAACTTTCCAAGAGCGAATTAGAGCGCGAGGTGACGCGCTTTGGTGCCCCGCATTTCACGGTCGCACGAGTGACGATCGATGGGAATCAAATCGAAAATTGTTGGGGTGAAGTATCATTATGCGGCAGTTATGCGGGATTACAGAAGTGAATAATTCGTTTTAATAATTAGAACGTAAGCCGTTGTGTATTGGCGTACCCATCATTAACAAGCTCACGGGAGTTCATTGGAATCTAATGGGGACGTGATGAGATTATAACGTGATGTTAATTTTCTATCTGGATATTATAATGGTACAGTTCTCGCACAACAAACGAAATTTGATTATAATCATGGCAACATTAGTTTGAGAAAGTAAGATTTGTATGAGACAGCGTTCAGCTGATGTCATTCAATCAGTCGATTATGCAAAAAATGATTAAAGAATATTTTTTTAACATTTTGAAACTTTTATTTGGTTCTTTTTTTTTTAGTCTGTAAACATATGTATGAGAGAAGTTTGTTTAATAGAGGAGAGGGTGGTATTATGGTACAATAACTTTATTAATAATCAATATTTTAAATTAAAAATTTAACGATTATATTTATCAAAATGTTATTTAATAGATTCTAGACTCAAATGAAATATTTATTACACTGATTATTTATAAAAATATAGTGACACTGCATAGTCGAAGAGGAACAGGGAATATGGGACAACATAAAAATAAATTTAAAAAAAATTGATTTTGTTTAAAAAATATAGTATTTTGTTATAAAATTATATATACTTGTTTCAAATAAACTGCTAGAAAGAATACAATATATATATAATCATGAAGTTTTAGATAGAAATAGATGCTAATATATTTCAATTAGAAGATAGATCATAGGCAAAGTGTGAAAAGGATAGTTTTTATAAAACAAAATTTTTAGACTTTTAAATTTTTTAATTGAACTTAAATTATTATCGAAGAATTTCAATATAAAAATCTCGAAAGTAGCCATATTACCAGCACACTTAAAGAACTTCATTAACAAAATACTATGTATTATTTAACTTTGCATAAGTCGAAATGTGTATAGCCGAATGATATGTTAAATAACAAAAAATTACTCGAGTGCTACATACATCATGATTATTATATGCTCAAGTTTAAAAAGAATGAGAAAATATGGGTAATTGAATGCTGAAAAATGGAAAATTTTCGAAATGCTCGAAAATAAAAATATCTTATATATAACAAGTATCATCTATTATGTATAGCGCCATTGCATAATGGCGGGCTACTAAACAGATGATTCCATAAGCAATTACTAGAATTCATTATATAAAGATTCATTACATACGAATGACCTACTCGGTCGGTAGTAATATATACGATCCAAAACACTACACTCTCCTTCATTTCATAAAGCGATAGTTTTGTCTCCATAATATTATCAATGAATTTAGAAACAATGAATAGTGCAATGTTGTCTAAACGTAGTTCAATTATTGTTATTAATTATTTTTCGATGTAAGTCCGTTCGGCGAAACGTCAACCAAAATTTCATCGAACCTCTCCGGCTCTTTCAATGCGCTCTCTCCCCCATCTCCTCCTGCCCCTCTCTCATTTTCACCGAGGTACCGTTGCCTCATTTCGCAAACAACCGTCGACATTGCAAAATCCGTCGATCCCCAATTGACGTTTGCGTCAACGAGCGGCGTCCACGTCAACAGAGAGTAACAGAATCGGGGAACAAGCGTTTTGCACCCCTTGCCCAACCCCAGTGACCGCCCTCTCGAGTTCCGAGGGTGGCTTTGGCTGTCTACCGCGAATGAGTGCGCAACCGGCAGCGCATTTTGATCTATAACGCGAGCGAGAGGCTATTGTCGATTGGTGAAGCAACACCTGGACCCGGCCGGAAAGCGTGCTGAGGGCTTTTCATTTTGGGTCGCGTTGTCCGGAAGAGGGGTGCCGTATGGGAGAAAGCTGGCGACACTCGAGTGTAGAGGGTGGCAGCAGTGCTGTTTTATCAAAAAATCCGAGCGCGATACCAACGTGATAATAATAAGAATTTTTCATATAAATGTATTATTTATATCAATATTCTATCAAATTTATATTATCAAATTTTCTACAAAGATTATTATGAACACTACATAAAATAATCAAAATGAAATAGTTACAAATCTTAGTGAGATAAAAAAAAAACAAGAAAATTTTTTATAAAGATAATAGAAAAAAATAATAATTTTTATAAAATAAAAATAAAAAGCTTTACAAGGTTTTTTCTTGAATTTTTAATCGTAACATTATTTGTTACCCTTCTGAATAATCAATATATCTTATATTTTTATTTTACAGATGCTTCTCTCAGAAAACGTTATGTTTATGCGGCTAATAATATTCATAAACGATATATTAATATCGGAATATGTCGTATTTATTCCAATATCAATATTGTTATCAATATTGCTTTATCTTTATCGCACAGAAATGTATATTTCTTAAATTACATTTTAGAATCCGTTCTTAACACAATAATAAAATAATTATAAACTTATCATATTATATTATACATATGTTACAAATATTTTTAAAATAATAATACAATCAATTAAAGACATAAAATATTAAAGCTATTTTTACCATTATATAAATTATTATATAGGAAAAATTTTCTTAAAATATTTTTAATCAACTTGTTAATTAAATATTATCGCAAACATTTATATTATTTATATATAAAGATTTTATTATTGTAATAAATTTACATAAAAAAAGCTTTCTTTCCGAATTTTGGAATTGTATTAAATCTATATCTATAATATTTAATATTTCTATAGATCTATAAACTTATATACTTCTACGTTTTTTCTTAATGTAGTACTTTCTATAGATTGAACTAAAAGGGACATGAGATATGGTACACTTTTTGCATTCTGTTTAGAGCCGGCTATGGGTAGTGAAAGGGGTTGGAAACATACCAGAAGGACCAAAACGCGCATATGCGGCCAGATCGTTGCGCCTTTGTGCACGCGCGAAAGGGGTGTTAAGTGTTCACCGAAAGTGCCAATTTCGAGCCGCTGTCTCATGGTAAACGTCGAGGCATGTGCGCCGCCTTTTCTCTCTTCTCTCCATTTCTTTCAGCTATGACACGAGGATAAGATCAGCGTTTACCATAGCATTGGCGCAATACGCGTTATCCTCCGTTCTAAATAAAAGATAAAAATTTCATATCTGCGATATTAACAATAAAGGGGATAGAAGATAACAAAAATTTCAAATTTACAACGTACGCAGTATCATAGAATTATTTATAATTATAAATATTAACGAAAATATATTTATATTTAAAACGAGATCTTGTATTCATCACGAGTTAATGCTGTTTTAATGATTATATTTTATCACATTTTGAAAATTTTAATAAAATATAATAATATTTATTAATTGGCCAATATATCTTATATGCTATTTGTGTGTGTGTGTGTGTGTGTGTGTGTGTGTGTGTGTGTGTGTGTGTGTGTGTGTGTGTATGTGTGTGTGTGTGTGTGTGTGTGTGTGTGTGTGGTGTGTACAGGGTGTCCCAAAATTCCCGCATTTGGAGTACACTACGTGATTCTTTATGTTAAAAGAAACAACTTTTTCCTTTAGCAAAATTGCGTGCGACGAGTAATTTTTACAGTGGATCAGATTAAAAGTGACGAATGAGCGCGCGTATGTGCGTACCGGTCAGGGCTGACGCACGTTCTTCAGACCGGCGCGGCCTAGTACTTAATCTTTGACGACTTCACGTACTATATCGTTTAAAATATGATAAAACAAAATAAGTCTTGTTTTCATCCTTTAACGATTTAATAAAAAAATTGTCTGATTTCGTAGCATTATCTCAAAATAAAAATAAATGTAAATAATATGGTGTATGAACTGAACATTCTATTATTTTAATTATTGCGCAATTGCATATAACAATATAAAAAATACTGAATTTAACGAATTATTTAGACACTATTATGAAAAAATCAATTTTTTGACTTTACGTGATTACGTATTCATGTAATTAATAAGTATTCGTTAAATTCAATTCAATTATTTTTTTATTACCATATGCAATTACACATACGACAATAAAAAAATAATTAAAATAATAGAATGCTCAGTTCATACATCATATAATTTACATTTATTTTTATTTCTAGATAATGTTACGAAATCAGATAATTCTTTTATTAAATCGTTACGTAAAGGATGAAAACAAACTTATTTTGTTAATTTGTATTATATTTTAAACAATACAGTACGTGAAGTCATCAAAGATTAAGTCCCAGGCCGCGCCGGCCTGAGGGATGCGCGCCGGCCCTGACCGCTATGCACATACGCATGCTTATTCGTACTTTTAATTTGATTTACTGTAAAAACTCGTCGCACGCAATTTTGCTAAAGGAAAAAGTTGTTTCTTTTAGTATAAAAAATCACGTAGTATATGCGGGAATTTTGAGACACCCTGTACACACACACACACACACACACACACACACACACACACACACACACACACACACACACACACCACACACACACACACACACACACACACACACATCTTTTACTAATGTATGAAAATAATTTTGTGAGTATCATAATAAATTATACAACGCAAGTTATTTCCATTTAAAGCAAACAATTTCATTTTTTATTAAATATTAACCTTACGTTAAAACATATCGTTGTGTTATACGTTATTCTACATATACATTACGCGATATTTAACGTCAAACATTTTATGGGATTGTAACGTTTATCCCGTTCGAAATACAAAAACCATAAGGTATTTTCGAATCAGGGATTTCGTATCGAGATAAAAGTTCCGAGCATTCGGTGATTGACGTAAATATCATTGAATCGCCGGCGCGATGGAATTCCCAATCGATTACGCTTCGATAGCGAAAAGCTACAACTTTGATGTATCTTATTGCCGCGAGCTTGTTACCGCCGGCAGCGATCCACCGACGATCGACGGCAGATACCGCAACCAAGGCAGGGCATAATGCAGAGGTCCGTTCTGCCGTGTTGCACGCACCAGTCGATGGCCCTCTCAATAGGTTTCCATGGAACCGCAGAGGCGGGCGCAATGAAATTATTTGGCGGCCGAGCAATTAATTGCACCGCCGACCAATTAATCGACGAAGAAATATACCACCCTGTCGCAGCTTTAGAGTTTCCCTCCTAAATTTCATTCGCATCTCGCTCGACTGCTTTAAAAGTCAATTTGTATATTCCTATATATTATGTTGATAAATTGATGGAGTAAATTAATAATAAACGCAAGTAGGAATATTATTTGACAATGTTACATATCAATGAACAAAACTGAGTTTGTAGATAATGATAATATACTCGCGTGCGTTTGTTATTAAAATATATTAATATATTTACTATAGGTGGTGTATGCTAGTTATAACACCATACACATTTTTCTTTATCTCTTCTCTTCTCTTTTCCCAATTAGAATTTACGGATTTTGAAAAATAATTTTTAATTATTTTAATCAAATGCTATTTTATCTTCTTCTCTATGTTTATATATCTCTTGTAAAAAATCTTTTCTTTTCAAATGTAATTGATGAATCAATTTTTATTGTTATCAAACTCTTATTTTCTTGAATAATTAATAACTTTTTGAAAAACAAAATTTAATAAAGCACAAAATATCGTTTGTAAAAGTTTTCATAAAAGATACAAGCGTCTTAGATTATTTCAATTTATTCATTTCCACTTAGTATTAATCGTTACGTTATAATCTAATCGTTATTCTTATTTTACCAGTTATAATATGCGCATGCGTATTTTCACAATGGCTATATTAATTAGATGAAAAAGGCATCCACAATATCTGAAATCATCAAGTAGATTTAGTCATTAAAAAAAAATGTGTGTCGATTGCTCTACGATATAGTGAAAAAAATATCACGAGTATCATTTCGGATTTCGTTTACTTGCGATACGTTTGCGCACGTCATCAAACATTGGCATCAATTTTTGCAGCGACGAGAACGAGGAAACCATAATTTATCTACATCCAATCAATCGAACAAGCACATTTTATTGCGTGTAATGATGCACGTATAGACGAATAAGTTGTTATTCAATGCATGTTTTTCAATGAATTGTTAGCATTATTTGTAAGCACGGGTTGCCTCCCGTGCGCTCAAGTGTACAATATATTACCAAATTGGGCATTTAATTTCCATCATAATTATGAAATTTTCCTGCGTTTTGCCATACGCAGAATTCACAATCGTACTGAATCAACATTTAATCCATTTTTTTTATATCTTTGTAATATGACACGACAGTTCTTGATAATGCTACAATTCAATACACCCTACGTACCAACATTGTGCGGCACGAAAAAGTATGTAAACATGCACGTAGACAAAATTAAATGGTATTGATTTTTTTAATATTCAGAAATTAACGAGATAATAAATTATCACATTCAAAAATTATATTTTATTTCAATTCATTTCGATGTATTAACACAGAGTTAATACGCGTACTCGTTTAATTTCATTGTTGCGCAACTTATATTGTATAAATGAAGATTTGAGAGTAACATTAAACAAAAAAAATTTGGATAAAGATCACAAAGATGTTGAAATATATATAGGGCGCGTACGAAATTGAATGCTTCGTTCTTAAAGCACCATGCAAGTAGGCTTCCTTTCACACCATCCGGTAGGCGAGCAAAGGCTTAATTCAACGTGGGGTGGAGTTGTGTCCTCGAATCGTCGACAGACGAGAAACGTTTACTAGAGCATCGTACTTTGGAAATCTGGAGCTAAAGCCAAGCGACTGAAGTCCAGTACAAAGGTACTTCCTCTTTGGGAGTTTAGTGCCAGACACTAAATAAAATTCCTCATGTTTCTACGTAAGAGAGGGTTGAGAATCTCCTGGGACTAGGAATGCGCATTTTTCTGACGATATCAGAGCGGCGCATTACGCAAAGGGTTGCGTTGATTCGAAGTAATACAAAATGCCAAGAAGGTAAACAAGAACGGCGAATCAATCGACATTGTCAACTTTTTTCGTTCAAATTTGTTTACAATCGCGTTTAACTTGCAAAAGTTTTGTATATTTTATCTGTTTTGTAATCTACGATTTTTTATGAAGATATATTATGAAGATATCGATTTTTGATGATTAATTGATTTTTCATTTCCTATATTGATGATATTTTGTACAAATTTATTTGGATAACTTATATTAGTCATTGATATTGATAAATTGATTGAGTGGCAACATTTTTACACTTTAAACTTTTCAGATAAAAATATGAATGATTGATTATAGTCTATTAAAAAAAAAAAATTAAATCTGTATATCTGTAATACTAAATGTGAATTTTTGAATAAAATTTATATGTATTTTAAGTGAAAAATGAAAATTATAATATATGATTCTTTTCTACATTTTTATGTTCGAAGAAGAATAAAATTGGGTAATTTTTTAAAATAAATCAAAAAAAATACATGTTGCTACAATTTCTGCGACACTTTTATTTCATTTCCTTGATTTATTAAAGTCGCGAAAAAAATTCTTGATTTATTAAAATTACACAATTTCTCTCGAAATGCAAAAATGTGACAAGAAATATTAATAACGATAAGTTCCTTTATGTATACTTTTCAATCGAAAGAAAATAATTCTTTTAAATAAATATTTAATTTAAAACGCGATTTAATTTGTTAAAGCTGATCTAAAATAGAAATATAAAAAATATTCGACATTCATTTAACAATAGGTACATACGTTAAATATTTCGTGGTCGCGACAAAAACAGTTGATATAAAGCACTTGTTTTTTTTATATGGCATACATATTTTATGTATGTACATACGATCTCATTTTTACAAAGAGACATTCGAGCGTATACATATAAATAAATTGATAAATACTAAAAATTACTACTACTAAATTACTCTGTATAAACAATTAGCATTATCATTTTTTTTTTATGATTAATTGATTTCCATTGATTAATATTTTACGAACATATCAAAATAATAATTATTTATCAAGGCGATATTTCGTAATTTATTTATCTGAAATAGAAACATTGAAGTAATAGAAAGTAAAAATAACTAATCTTTTTATAATTTATGACTATTTATTAATAACACGTGTATTTTGCGAAGTTTTTATGCGTTCGATTACGCTGAACTGCACATATAATACTGAATTTCGATTATATTTCCGAACAATTCCTATTATATCTTAATTAGTTATTAATTCCAGTTTATTAATCGTATTGCATTAAACCATCGAACACATATAAAAATACATATTCTAAATATAACATACTATCAAATTATTTTATCCATACTTTTATATATATTTGTTAATATTTTACAATTTTTACTATATACATATATATACACGTATATACAAATATATTGTATCCCAAAAGAAATATTGTGACGACAGCTTCTTTGATCAATCTGGAGTAAGTTTTTCGAAACAAAAATGTCAAAGTACCAATAGTCTTTGTACAGTCACTGTCAATGACAAAAGGGTCGTTTTCACGACCCATATTTCAGAGAACAAAAAAATATACAAAAAAATATTCTTTATTTTCTTTCAAATGTCATATAAAATGAGCTTTTTTTAAAGCGGGATATCATAACAATTATAATAAATGGCAACATACGGCCTCGACAATTTTATTCAAGAGAAATCAGATTTAAAAGTTTATTGAATAATTGATAATTTGTCATTAAAATATAGCTCCGTTATTTCATGATCTATTGTGTTCATTGTAAGATATCTCATCCGAAAAAATTTTAATGGCAGAGGTTCACCGATTACCTTCCAGTACATATTTCTAATATAGGATTCAATCGCCTTTGAATCGTGATTTAATAGAAATTTCCATGATGTAACCATTTTCATCGCTCTAAGGCCGAACTGCCTTCTTAAATTTATCTTCCCGCTTTTCCGCGAATACCAGATAGATTTATCCTTCCATATTTACCCTCCACTCATCTCATCGTCGCTTATCCCGCCAACGCTTGCATGTCCATCTTCATCGCCATTCCCACCGACAGGCGGGAACGATCGATTCGAGCAGTTCTTAATCCTTCGCGTGGATCTATAATACATCTCGCGAGAGGATCGTGCATCTTCCTTTTTCCCTTTCCGACGAGGCCGCGACATATTTGCACGAGTACGGCTGTCACGCGCCGAAATGTCGAGATTTATGCACGGATAGATACATATAGACTGGAAAGGAAAGAGGGGAGAGAGAGAGAGAGAGAGAGAGAGAGAGAGTAGGATAGAAAATATTCGAGATTTCTCCTATAGAACCTCATCCATAATGGGGCTCTCGTTTCCTTGCACTTTGATGATTGATGAGCCCTTGTTTACGCGCTCCAACTGATCTCCTAACCCTCTACCCTAACCCACCCCGTTCCGCATCTCCCTTCTTTGCCGACATTCGGTCGTTCTTACGGTTTCCTGCGTCTCATTCACCGAGGTGTCTACGGGGTGGTTTCTCATAAGAAGCTCATAAGAAAAATTACTATGCCAAATACGGCGATTTTACCTGAACTCCTGTGACGAATTAATTGTAATAGAATTAATTTTCCCGGTCACCGTCAAGGGATACAGAATGCGTAATTCATTTTCCGGTTAAATTATTTATTATAATTGTAAAGCTCTATTATGTCTCTCTGATACGTTAAGCGATGAAGTTATCGGTTAATTAATCGGCGTTTGATTCAATCTTCCTCAATTTTAATCGCGCTCTCATTAAGTAGGCTATGCGCGCAAAATCTATAGTGTTTAATTAAAAGATTTAATCAGCGCGTGGCCGCGCATGGTCGAAGAGAACAATATCCTACCAACAAGTCTAAATGATATTCAAAAATTATCGCATTCATCTAGGTGGAGTGGAAAATGGACGCCAAAATTTATTTCGTGTGAATTAATTTTATTTAGAGCGGTTGCACACACTTTTGCGTGATCAATATTAATTTCGAGTTGAAATTAAATTGTTTGGATTTTAATTAATCTCGTAATTAATCATATTAATTGTACAAGAATTTCATAATTTGTTTATCGCATTAAATACAAAATTGTTTATTAAAATTATCTTATTTTTGTAATAAATACGTGAATATAATTAACTTAATTGCTTTTGCAATCGAATAACATTTCGTGGCGTCTATATGATTTATTGCCAATATACAATTTATCTTCAATTTTAAGCTGATGTTACAACGCGAATACAGAATAGCCACGCAAATTTTGTTCGGCGATTATTTGCACTCATTTATATCGGTTTAGAGTTTTCGGTATCGTTTTCATTATCAATTACGTTATCGCGAACGGTTTCTCAGAAATGTCGACAATTAGCCACAATTTATCTCGCCTTATCTCGCGGGTTAAGTTCAGCTTAGAGTCAACGTCTCATCTCATAATCCCCGAAAATCTTTCAAGCTTTATTCGCGGTCACCCTGTAGATAGCCGCGTAGAAAAGACTCTCAGAGTCTTCCTCATTCCCCATCGTGGTCGTCCTTTTTCTCATCCCGTTCTTTGATTTTTTTCCATTCTCATCTCCTTCTTTCATTCTTTCTTAGCGAATAGCACTTTTCATCGGGCAACGAGCACAAGTGGATCTTAGGGACTCTTTTTCTCTTCCGACGCATTCTGCCCCTTCTTTTTCTCTCTCTTTCTCCCGTGTGTTTTTGCAATGTTCTCACTACTCCGAATGCATAATGAATTCTTGTTGGTTCCCCCTTTTTTTTTTTTTTTTATTTTTCTATAAGCCCCGTCTCGGTTCAAATGATGATCAATAATCGATGCCGCGGCTTATTTCGTTGCGGCCGCACTTAATTGCCACTCGCTGCTCCCTGCAATTGGAACCTACGCATCGGGTTCAGTTGCAAGGTTGTTGCACTTGTAATGATTCTTACGAAGCTCTGAGAAGCGCGCGTTAATTGCGGTCGTCGAGAGGCCGCAATTGTTTTCCTGCTCTTTGCTGCACCCGCTCTTTTCCGGCTATTATGGAATTTTTCATTCGAGGACCAATGTTCCGTACAAAAGAATTTTCGTGTCTTTGTCGAAAAAGAGCTCTTGGATGCAGCTTTTTTTGAATACTCTCAAGCGCAAATGTGAAATGATAATCAAATAGAAATATCAAAATTACACAAACGTAATTCGATAAATTCGGGTAATTAAATAACTTTTTTTTTAATGTCGATAGATTCTAAAAAATGCATTGGACTTTATAAACCAAAATTTTGTTACTTATTTAAAAAGTTACAAAAGCATAATAATTAACAAATAGCACAAAAACTGTATAATATCATACATAAAACTGAATATGAGACAACCAACTTTTCTATATTCCGAGAATTTGAGGAATTAAGAAATGAGATAGAATCTTTCGCGGGCAATCAAGTCGCGACGCCAACAGTGTCGAGTTTTCATTTACTTCCGAAAATGTGTGAAGAGCTAGCGTGTAACTTCGCAAAATGAAATGAATGCGAACAGATGCAAAGAGGAGGCAAAATTCGCGCGAAATTCAATTCATCAAAGTTGCGTGGAGCTGCTTGAAATGAAGCAATTGTGCTTCGAATAATTTTCTAGCCCATAAAGCGCCCGAACATCGATAATGATATATTTGTTTTATATTGATTTTATATATTTTCATTCTTGTTACGTCGTAAAAATATATTTCGCTTCGGTTTAGATTTCACCGAATAACTAAATCTTTTCGAGATTGTTTCACTTTCGCGAGCCGTGGTAGTTTCGACCGATCTTAATTTATAAGTAATCAAAAGTTCTGTTTTGTAGACACGGGCAAGGAACCCTCGGGGGACTCTTGTAAATTCACGTAAAATTGAACAAGGCATAACGCCCCTCTCAACGCCCGTGGTAATCCACTTACTCTTATCGCGGTGATTTTGTGAAAAGGACCGTGCTTGACACCCGGCTTGAAAAATTAATTATGCATTCCATCAAGTGGCGCGCACAGAAGGAAAGAACAAGTGGAGGACGAATACCTGGACCTTCTTCTTCTTTTCTTTCATACTCCCACGAGTAAAGTAACGGAAGAAAGAAAGAAAGAGAGCCAGAGAGAATCAAGTGGACAACTTCGACCACCACTTTCTAATTGCTCCAATTAAATTAGATGAGCTTCTACGTTACATCAGAAAAATTACAGTTGATTTTAACGTTCAAAAGCGGAGATTCGTAAACTTTATTTATTTACATTTGTTAAATTCTAAATAAGCTTGCATGTTTTAAATGCGATCTACGAAATGTTTTAAATATTTAAAGACGATACGTAAAATTCATTACCGAAAACCTAAGGAAGACATAATGAAATTATTCGGATAAATTTATCGATAATTTACCGTTACTTTACCGATGAATCTAATTTAGTAACAATTCTCCCCAATTTCTTTTTATATTTTTAACAGTTTACTTAATCTATATATAATAAAGATGCTATAAAAAAAATTATCCTATCATTTTCCATTTGCGTGATAGTCATTTTTTAAAGATGTAATATTTTATTCTCGTCAAATTTAAATATTCCGATTGCGTATTCCTTGTCTCGTTCTGGTTCTTTCGTTTCCTTTTCCAAATTAAATGCATCGCGATCAAGAATATCGTACCGCATGATTGAATCCGGTTGATAAGATTATTTCATTATTAGGAATGTACTTAACTTGCAGTCTCCTCAGGCTGCTTCAATGTCCTTAACTAAAAAAAGCAACGCTGATGCGAATGGAGTTTGATAAATTATCCACTGGGGATCCGACTTCCTTGGGAGTTTAATGAATTAAATATACTTTCTCGTCGTTATATCCGGTTAACTTATAATAAGTACGATCTAGCTGCCGGGATACGAAAATTCCGCGTCCGCGAGCAGAAGAAAAATTCGCAGATAATTATGAGAAACGTTTGCGCAACTTTGCAGGAGGAATAACGGCGAAGCGAGATGTCGGATAAAAAGTGAAGTTATCCTCTGTAATTCGCAAATCTACCGCATTACACCGAACGCTAATTACTGGAATATTTAGATTCAATTCTCTTTGAACTGATTACAAAGCTGAGCTAGGAATTAATTAATTATTATAATCACGGCGCTATGTTAATACTATGTTTTTATTTCGACGAATATATTGGTAACATTTGTCAATTTAATATTTAATATTATGATTTAAGAAACACGAAATAATATAAAGAAATTGTATTAAATTTGAGTGAATAAAAAAGTATGTATAGTAGTTATTTGATATTAATCTAGATATTAATTAATTTTTATAACCGCCGTTACTTGTTATAATCAATACATTAGGAAAATAAATTATATGATAATAAATGAGGATAATTAATAGAATTGCATTTTTGATTCTCTCTCGATTTACGCACTTATTTTCGCGTAACGAAACGAAGCTTCACAAAAATCTATCGATACCACAAAAGCATTTTCGCGCATTTATATATAATCAAGAGTGCGGTTACGTATCATTCTAAATAAAAGGCAAGTTCGATCGTGCACGGAACGTGTATAAGTTACAGTCGCATTATGGAGATCACGCTAACAAGTCTCGTCGGAATCGGCTTTGAAGCCACATTCATTCGTCTACTTTCGTCGGAAAGATACGCCTCAACGTTAATTTCCTTGCGTCTGCTCGCAATTGGTGCTCAATGATTTACTCAATTTTAAAATTATTTCTCTACAATTTGCTAACTAAATAAAGTGCGAATGCTTTTTATAACTTTTCGATCGTCAACGTCAGTCAATATATTTTATTCATCGAGATAAATCATACAATAGAAATGTTAAATTGAATATGGACGTCTCGCAAATGTTTCATTAGAATGAGACGTCGTTCTCTTATGAGCAAGATTGTCAGTTCAATTATACGACGACTATATTTTGAATCGTGTTAGTGGCAGCGATTTATCGTGAAACGAGCTCGATCGACTCGTTAATCCTCAAACAATGAGCTCGGACGGAAAGGGCAACGTTTCACACGGAGAGCCGATGAAAAATTCAGGGACCTCGCTGCGGCGGCAGCCAAGTTTAATTCCAAGATAATCGGCGCATGAAAATTTATAAATTTCATCGAGTTAGCCTCGGTGGTAAACAGGATAGTCGATGAAAAATTCAGGGTACTCGCTCACTTTTTTCCACGGACAGGCCGATTTTGATTTCGCGCAATTTCGGCAACTGCGTAAAAATTGATGTCCATTCGTGAAAAAGTTTGCTGGCGATCCTCGCCATAAATTTTCTTCACAGATACGTATACGACTATGGACCTTTACTTTAGAAATTTTTCACAACGAAGAGTGAGCATGCATTAGCTTTACCGTTTATGTTTTTAACTTCTTATATCCGCTGAGATATATCTCTAAATTGCACGAGTAATTTTTAAAATAAATTTTAACACCGTTTTTATGATTTATTATTATTTCTTTCCTTGCTCGGAATTAGCATGAAAGTTTTCGTTCCTTTTTATCCCGAGGAGGATAACGCTTGACTTTACGCTCTACGACGGACGTTCCGATTTAATCATCTATACGTATTTAAGACCGGGAAGAATTATTCTCGAGCGTCCTGCGGACATACGTTTCCGATTTTTCCCCGACGAGCGTGCTCCTGCTCATTCCGCGCGAATGCCGGCGACCATTCCAACGTCTCGCCCCCCCCCCCCCCCCGTTCAAGATTTTAATTCAATGCGCCGCGAACGCAATTTCCCGACTGCATCCAGACCAGACGTGGCGCCGGGACAATGCGACGCACTTGTTCGGAAGAGGACGTGCGCCGGTGCCTCGATACTCGTGTATTCCCTCCCGGCGCAACTTACTTACGAGTGCTCATACATATGTATCTCATCAACATGCATATAACATCCGAGTAATTAATGTATGACTCCCTGCATATATATATATATATATATATATATAGTTTTGCTACCACCGCGCGCTCCCTCCCTATCCCCCGCCGCGCTTTCTACACCTTCTCTCGTGCAACACCCTCTTTGTCGCCGTGCCGAGAGGCGCGGAATCTCCCCCCCACGATTGTCCCATCTCGTCGTTTCTCCTCTTTGTTGGCGACACTGCTGGTTTTGTTAATAACAGCGATAGCAGTCGTTCGAAATTTTTATGCGCCCACGCGCGCCATTTCTGCGCTGACTGGCTGGCTACCGATAAATCGCACCGCGAACAATGTTGTCAGTTACATATTGTAACAACAGCTGAATGCGACGCGCAGTTACTGGACTCGATCGGGATACATACAGCTGTAGAAAAAAAAGCGCCCGTGAAAAAATGTAGTAAATTTCAAAGTTTTGTCAGCTAAACCTCTGAATAATACTCACGTTGTGGTTTTGCGGTGCCGTAAACTTGTAATCTCTTTCCCACTGGATAAACTCGAATTATGAAAATCTATGTAAATTATTCTTTCGTCTCTTCAAATTCATTGTTACGATTACTTTTCGTTTTACACGGACGATTTAATAATAGAAAAGTTATATTTTTCATTTTACGCCGGAATGGAAATTTTATTTTTATATTTAATGTTTGTAATTGTAGGATACACTTAATGTCGAATATTATAAATTTGCATCGCGCGAGTTCGCGCGAAGTCTTCGTCGAAAAAGGACATCAAGTTTAGATTTATCATACGGAATCATAGAAGAAATGGCTGGGAATGGTATTTGAAGCTTCTGATGTACCCTGTATAAATATCTCATTTGTTCGACACAGCTATTATACTCAAAACTTACAAAAGGATCGCCCATTCACCCATAAATTAAATAGCAACGATAACTCACGAACGACCGGCGTGTCGACCGACACGCATCACGACCGACCGACTAAAACACACATATCGGCTAAATCGACGAAGGGTAGAATCCCCGTGAGCGAATCGATCGAGGGAAAGATCGCGATCTACGTTTCTCCGAACACAATCGTCCTATCGATCGATTCCGCCGTTACGCGTTGGTAAACAAACAAACGACCGGGCTCCGAAGGAAGCACTCGAGATTCCGCCCTTGGAGGATCAATTCCGGTGGTGGCGAGGATCTCTCCTCAATTTATCGCGGGAACCCATCTAGCCCTCATCGGCCATAACCGAGCCTCCGTTTCCGCCGCCACGGAGGGATCGCATCCGGCGGCGGTATTGCCAGGACGTCTTTCTCTCCACCCTTCTCACCCCCGCGTCTCGCCTATTCTCCCTCCTTCTTTCTTCCCTTCTCGTCTCGCGCTGAGACGATGAATTCCGCCCTAGCCTCCTTGAACCGCCGCGGTAGCATATCTACTCGCTTTAATTGGGATCAGGCTTCCCAAGCGCTCGGCGCGAGACAGATGAAAGAAGGAGAGCGAGGTGAGCGCGAACGGAGTCGGAGGGTTGTGAGTGCTCACGAGGAACAACTCGCCGCTCCTCTCTCTCTCTCTCCCCCCCCCCTATTCCGCCGCTCTCCGTTTTGTCTCCCTCTTCCACTCCGCTTGCTCCTTTCTCTCTCTCCATTTCATTCGCATCTCCGAAACGCGAGAGCGTATATAGTTCTTCTCCTCTCCTCTCCTCTCCTCTCCTCTCCTCTCCTCTCCTCTCCTCTCCTCTCCTCTCCTCTCCTCTCCTCTCCTCTCCTCTCCTCTCCTCTCCTCTCGTGCGTTTCTCGCTCCCGAGGCGTTTCCACGCGGATCCTCGTTAACACTGCGGGCTCCTCTTTTCATGTTGGAGTTCGAATGCTTTTCGAGGATACAACAACTGGTTTGGCCTGTCTCGCGCGCTTTGATGCCGCGTCTCTTTCTGTCTCGCCTCGCGCTCGCTTCCTCCCGGTCTTTCTTGCAATAACGCGCGCTTCCGCGACTTCGGTCCGCATCCATTGCTGCAACTTTGTATTTCAAACTGCTACTCTCGTCGCGACTGAACGAGCTTGTGTGTCTTTTCGTTTCATTTGTTCTTCTCTTGTTTAAACTGAATATTCTATTTAAGCTCCTCACCCTAATAGTTTTCTCAATATTGTACGAGTATATAAGGCGATAACTCTGTCGCCCAAATTTGAAAAAAGAAAAAAATTTATGAAAAAAAATTGAAAATTATATATTATTTAATGGAAATAAAGATAAATAAAGAAGGAAATAAAGATTGAACATTAATTTATCAATATGATTCTGTTTTTCTTCTGCTCTTTCTTATGAGAAATCAGTTATCCCATCTATTTTTTGCTTGGATCACACATTGATTACAATTATTACGAGAAAAGTGACCATAAATCAAAGTTAATTTATAATGCTATATTATATGTCGAACTTTCAATGTGATTCTTATTGATTTCTACATTTCTTTATTTTTTATTTTTATTAACGAATTTTTTTTTGCATGTTTTAAATTATTATCAGCGTTTGTCGTCATTGTCATTACAACTACTGGACATTGATTTCATTTTTTAACTCTTTATTTATTAAATTGTTATTTTATGGGTTTATATGGGCTGAAGAAGGCTTTGAGGAAGCTTTAAAATCGAAATGTTTCCATAAATATCAAACTTGTAATTTTTTTTGTATGGTATATTGCTATTAATTTAACATCCTGTGTACTCGTTTGATATTTCTTTGATCTTTCTTTTTCTTGATTTATTATTTACATTCCGGAAACATGTGTAAAATAAATTGCAACACGTATGAAACGTGTTTAAAGTGTAGAAAGAAACAAAATTTACCGCGAATTTGTTAACGTTCTGTCCATTATTGACCGAGCCTTGAAGTAGATTATGCAAACTTGGCGCAAACTCAAAAACGCGAAACGAGGAAACGAACAAATCGAGCGACCACAAATTAAGAGCACCAATTGCGATGCCGTTCAGGAGCGTTAAACTGAACAAAAAGATCTGCGCAGCGGATTCCATAGGGGCCGTAAACATACACCGTAAGTGTGATTTTGCTCCCCTCGCTGTAAAACATGCACGTGGCTGCCTCACAAAAAAGAAGCCCACATAATTGTTGGACGAGGTACCCATTCCTTCGCGTATTGAATAACGGGCCCGATGCACGAACCCGACCACTGCCATTGTAAGGGTCCAGTTGGATTCAAAACGTTCGAGATCTCCAAGCTGTGCGTTCCATAAAATATCATTATTAATAATATACATTATAATCTATTACATAATCTGTATATATCTCTTTTTTCCGAGTAGTCAGATAATTTGTATCATTATATATTTATGATCAATAGAGAAAAATTATTTTTTCTAAAAAATTTTCTGAAAAATATAATTTTAGATTACATGCCGTTTAATATTTAAAAATATATATTATATTACAAAAAAATTTTTACATATTGTTTTGTAAAAATAATAATTTGTTTCTAACAGATAAGATAATTTATTCTAACAGATAATTTATTTCTAACAGATACAGCAATAGATTAAAAAACACTTCCAGTATTTGTTATTTTTTGTTCTATTATTTGAATACTTTATTATTTATTATTACTATTATTATTATAACAAATCAAGAGAAAAAGAGACAGAGACAGAGATATTTAATTCGACTTTTAATATTTTTTAAAAGATAAATCAATGCATTATACCTTATTACCTATTATTTACACCTTATGTAATGAAATTCCATATAAAATTTTAGGAGATTCTATGTTCTTTCTCACAACTTCTCGATCATGGTACCAGCATCGTTCTCAGATTTCGCGGGATCTGCTTTTCGTACTGATTACTTTCTCATATTACTTTAAATAAAAACCGCGAACGATCTGCGTCAATTCCGATATATAAATCTTTCAGTAACGGATCTCATGTTGAAATACATTTTTAAAGTGCTCTCTTTACGGTAAATGATTTGAAATATCCGATCTCAAAAATATTTGGTATCCTACAATTTTTTTTTAGCTTTACGTATTGTAAAAACGTCAGCATTTTTAAACAAAAAAAAAATTTAATAACACAAAAGGCGAGATATCGATCTCGTTCTCTTCAAAATTCTCTGCAAAATTGGATTACAAGGATTTGCAGGACCGCAACGACACTCCGACCGGAAGACACGAAATGCTACGCGGTATAAACTTGCTCGCGTTAAATTCATAATCTACGTAGATTTATATGCGGCGACGCAAAATCTCGTTTCGTAAGGGGCTCCGGAATATCTTGAACCGACCCTGTTAGGTAACGCCGTTTATCTAGTCGCCGATGTCGTCGTCGCGCTGAAATACACAAGACATTCCCGGATTACCCCCGAGCGATGGGGTGGCGCGTTGTCTCTTTTACGAGGATAATATTTCAGTAGGACGTCAGTCGTCTTTCTGTTTCGCGCGCGCGTTTTCGCACGAGAGAGAAGCAGTTATGCGACATTCACACACGTGTGAGCTATGAGAGAGATTTCTGGAGCCTCTATCCTCCTATTCCCTGCCCCCCTACCTCCGATCTAGTAATCGTAGGAGAGACACACGATGAGACTGACTCAACATTTCGGCGGGAGTAACTGTTTTATCGTGACGACGAAATCTTGTAATCTCACCGCTAAGTCAAGATTAAATCTGTACATAGGGTAAGGGTCTGTAAGAAGGATGTATATAATAGTAAATGAAGTTACTTGATCGCATGCGTAATTAACGGATCATATATCATACGGTATACGGGCTTGCCGTCAAAATTAGTTCGAGAGAATTGATTTTTACGCACACACAAACACACGTGATAAATTACGTAAGATATCGCTAATTATGTATAGCGTGGAAATTCGTTACGATTTATTTTCTATTAATTTTATTATAACTCATGTTCAATAGGGAGGAAATGAAATGTGGTGGAACTGGGAAGGCAAGTCATATCGGATATCGGTTTATTGCCGTGAAAAGTGATGCAGCTATTAAAATTCATTATTGGTAATGTAGAAAGAAGTTACAAACAATTGGCGGAGTCATAAATGCCTCATATATGATCATATGATTATTCATTATTTATTGGTTATTGTAATGTATATTGTTTTCTCTTTTATTTATCCCGCAAACGGTCTGTCGCGAAGGTCTATCGCGGAAATGCTCTCTTCTTTGAAACAAGAAGAGTTAAAATTCATTGTTTCATCAGTCTGTAATATTCTATGATATATTTACAATTAATTTTACGTAATGAAGTCTCTCTTTCTCTTCAATTTATTTTTCTTTTATTAAAATGAAATCTATATCCTGCGCAATAATAATTTCATAAAAACAGATGTCAATAAATATAACATCGATTACAACTTGTAGCTTGTTTAAAAAGGCAAAATCATCGACTGTGGATATTATAAACACTAATTGTAATAATATTGTTGTAAAAATATATCTGCGATATTGGAGGTGAACATGCAAAGGTTATTTTTAAAATCTGTATGTAAGAAGAAAATACCGTTCGTATAATTAATTATTCATTATCGCATTGAATCATTATGTATTATCTTTTCTTAAGGATATATTTTTATAATTTTTCACATCTATTTTTATAATTTTTATATTTACAATGAAAAAATTATAAAAACTTACAGATTATTTTAAATCGCATTTGAAAATAATACAAAAACATTTAGTGGCGATTTAGAACGTGGATCAAAAACTATTTAAATAAATAAGTAAATATGTGTTCTAATAAAAATGTAATTAGGAAATAATGACGAAAATTTTTTTATATAAGTATTTTAAACATTCCAGATTATTTTTGTAAAGTTTTTCATTGTGCGATGCAGAGAATAATTGTTGCTAAAATTTAATCTTATTTGTAGCAACATTCATTTATATTCTTATTAAAAATTTAATTTTTATTTACAGAACAATTAATCTCTGTATAAAATTTTACATAAATCATATGAAATATAGTTAAATTGAATAGTTAAATTGAATAGTTAAAGTACTTACATTAAAAAAAAATTGAAATTTTTGTCATTATTTCTTAATTACATTTCTATTAAAGTATATTTTTATATTTAAATAATTTTTCTAGATTGCCACAATTTTTTTTTATCATGTTTTTTTATCATGTGTAAATTAGAATAATCCATTTTTTTTTTCAAAATTGTTTCATTGTAAATAAAAACAGACATATTTTTAAAGCGCTTTTACAAAATAGTTTGCACATTACTTTTCAGTCATTAGTTTCTTCGAACTTCGCATCAAAAAAGATACAAAAGACAGCTATAATAATGCCAATGAATAATCTTCAGTTTTCTTTTTTCAAAATTTCTTCATTATAAATAAAAGTATTGTAATATATTCTTAAAGCACTTTTGCAAAAGAATTTGCATGCTATTTTTCATTTGGCTATTAGTTTCTTCAAACTTTACATCAAAAAAGGTATCAAAAAAGTATCAAAAAAACAGTCGTTATAATGCGAACGAATAATCTTCAGTTGTCTTCTACGGTGCGCGACATTACCGCTGATAGAGACTGCAGCCAGATTAAAAGCCCTTCGCCAGAGCCTCTCCAGAAGCAGCCTTGATATTAATTAGGACCGAGTCGTGCGTGGTATCCTGATAAGAGAGGATCCTCGTTTGCATTAATTATGTACACACGTGCCTCTAACAAAATATAATAGATACTTCTTCCAGGCTCGACATGAGAGTTCGAAGCCTGGAAGTAATAATCATTTACTTCAATTAACCCCTTTAATTTGCAAATTTTAATTACTTTAACTTCTCTGCTATCGAGGAAACTAATTAAATTACACCGAAGTAATTTTTACGTCGTATTTCGAGTTTATCTTTTTAGAACTGTCAGCTACGATTGTATACATTACTTTTCAACTTATTTTCTATCAACCTTAACGGTATTTCTTTCAGTTGCTGTCTTTCGCCACGTAGTAAGCTTTTCTATAAAATTTATTAT
Organism: Pogonomyrmex barbatus; assembly: GCF_055798465.1. Taxonomy (NCBI): domain Eukaryota; kingdom Metazoa; phylum Arthropoda; class Insecta; order Hymenoptera; family Formicidae; genus Pogonomyrmex; species Pogonomyrmex barbatus. The sequence goes on from NW_028297120.1 coordinate 2,027,200, forward strand.
ATATATATATATATATATATATGTTCATGATAGAAACTTTAATTTTATATCAAGATGTAATCAGGATTTTCGTTAAAATTCAAATATTGTAATAAAGATAACATCCGGTTGAATTTGAAAAGATATAAAGCTATAATTTGATGCAAAATTTTATCTATTTTATTATATTTTCTAAGGCATTCTGTATTTCTGAATTTAATCATTTAATTCTAAAAACTACACGGAAAGAATAATTTGCTTGACAAATCTTAAAAAAAATTTGGCCAGATGCAGATTCGAAAATAATTTTGTTGGATCCTCAAAATTATTATGTAAGACGTACAAATTGAATAATAGAAAATAAAAAAATTTGTACAGTATTGTTATCATGTTTAAACGTCCCTATATAATAATTTTGATGGTCGACAAAATTAATTTCAGATCCGGCTAAATTTTTAAATTTATTAACGAAATTGTTCTCTTCGCGCAAAGAGAATGCGAGCATGATTTCATTATTTTTCGAGACGTCAACGTACGAGAATACGAAGATATGCGAAGGAGATGCATTCGATGCATCAATACGTCAATCGAGGAGAGGGTAACAAAAACTGTTTCGATCGCGGATATTTCATTCTTTACTTGCCGACGAAATTCATGCCGGCGAATCGCTCCGAGTGAAAGGGATCTCGCGTATCGCGTGAAGCTGATGTCTTAAAGTACCACGCGTGCGCGCGGCTTCCGTAAATACGAATTCATCTCTCCTCGTGCCTTCGAGTTTCTACCTATCTCTCGACGACACTGTCTGTTTCTCCGGTTGCATCTGGAGGATCCGACAGTGACTGAGGGCGTACGCGCACTCACGCATGAACGCACGCGCATACGTTCTCACGCATGCACGCATACGTATACACGCCTCGCATGTTTATACGCGTCTATAATAATCAACGCGTAGGTTTCGGCAGATCACATATAGGGAGCAGCACGGAGAAGGGTGACATATTCACGTCATTGCGTTATCCGCTATCAGTGACTCTCGATATACAATACGCTTCCTGAAACCGGCTTAACCCTTTCGACAGTGCAGGTGTTCGCGAGGTTCTCTTAGATGACACGTATATCACTTGCTATATTCTATTATTATAGCTTGTGAATTCCGTCACGTCCAAAATGAGACTGCGAATCACAATTTTATTCAATTATCTGAGATAATATATACAAGTAACGTATCATTTTATATTATCACATCATCTTCTGTTACTTTTAAAAGTATTTAAATTGTATAATGGTTATAATTTCAATTACACACGTATTATAATTTTAATTACGAGATATATACCTTATGAAGGTATATAGGATGTTTAAAAAATCAATCGCTTGGCAGGCGATTGAGAATTGAAAAACAAGAGAAAAAAATTTGATGTAAAGATAGATATGGAAATGCGTTATGTTCAAGTTTGTTATTTTTAAGTTGAAATTTCAAATTGCTTTATTTTCGAATTTTTTTGTCAAAATTGGAAATTAACACAATTAAAGTTAAATAAAAGTTGTAGCTTGCTTTAGCACTATATGGGATGCACTGTGAAGACACAGTCCGCATCTTTTGACAGAAATCAGGACCTCACAGTTGTGCATCCCAAATAGTGCTAAGGTAGTCCGTACCTTTTTTTTATTTTAATTATTAATTATGTTATGAAACTCATAAAGATTATTTATTTCAATTTTAACCAAAAAAATACGAAAGGAAAACAACGTTTCAAATTCCAACGTAAAAATGGCGATAATTCAAAAACAGTGCATTTTCGGATCTTCTGTTGTATATCAACTTTCTTTCTTGTTTTTTAATCCCCATTTATTTGTTTTTTTAATCCCCATTTTTCCAAGTCATGATCGACTTCAATTTATAATATCCTGTATATTTCTAAAAAGATTCGATATCGAGCGTTATTTTCGAAATTATTCACATTCATCGATCAATAATGCAATGCGACGCGGAAATTGATGCAAGTTGATCTCAAAAGGAAACAATGCAATCTGATATTCTAGTGATATATCAATATGGATTTACCGTAAATCTTCCCGGTCATTTCGTGTAATCTTATCGCAGATTTCACATCTGTAACCTCGCATTACGCGGGTTATTCCGTAATTAGGAAGTACGAGAGAGGAAGAGACAAACTCGATATTAGAACGAAGTGGTGAAAGAATTCTAGATTGCAGAAAAGGAGAAGAAAATCCGGCGTTAAGTGGATAATGAAGTCACTGGGTGACTCCCCTCTCACAGGGTGCAATGCACATTGCATTAGCAAACGGACACACCAACGGACGGGGATAACGACGCGACGGTGAATGCCACCGGTTAATACATATGGCACGCTGCTGCATCGCCCGAAGAAACTTTTGAAGGGGGGCTGCAGAAACGGGAAGTTAAATCCGACGACCTTTTTTATTTTCATTTTTTTTTTTTTTTTTTCATTTTCCCGACACACCATATGCACGCGCCTGAAAAGGAGGCTGTCGGAACAATCGGACGCGAGAGACAATGAGACTATTTTGCGAGAGATGAAACGAAAAAACGGATGGGGACGGAGAAGTGCCCGGTCGTATCAGCAGTTACCCCTTTACTCTCTTTAGCTCGCCGCAGTCCGAGTTGCGAGATGCGTCGCGTTGTAATTGAAGTGCATATCGAGTTGTGTAACGGCACGCCCTGCGTCCTTTTCAGCGCGCTAGGCGAAGCGGTAAATGAAAAACGACGGAATCCGCGATAAAAGAATAGCTGATATCGCGAGTGCCCCAGTAATAGTTGTACGCGGACAAAAGAAACTCATCTTGGAGGAATCCAGAGGAATCTTGAATGTTTATTATCGTAACGGGAAAATTCAGTGCCTCTCTCTTTTTATCCTTTATACATCAATCTACGGCGGATCTCAGAGAATCCTCGCTCCTAAGCTCAGAACGAACTCATTATTCTACTGCCAATCTCGAGCAATTTTTAACCCATCGACATGTGTGTGATCCGTGAACGTTTCACTTTCACGGAAAATCTTCTCCGCGCGTTCGTCGAAGCGTTGGAGAAACGTTAGAGATGGCATCCCGTATTCGGGAATGAAAATTTCTATGTTTAACAGAACTCGGTAGAAATTCGGAACACGCATTATATTTTCGGTCAAACATCGCCCGCGGCGATGTTAAACTTGCTTCACCACGACACGCTAAACCATCGAGTGCACTCGGTATTTCCATCTACGCGTCTATCTACACGCGTACCTGCAACACACTCTTCACCAAATATATGTTCCTTCCCCTCGCCGAAAACACCGTGGCTCTAATAACACGCAAGCGAAAGCGTTCTATTATTGCGACGGGAATAACCGCGGGAAAATATTTTGCCGCCGCGATGGCGATAATTAACGTCCGGTTTTTTCTTTGAAATTATACGACCACGATACACACTCTTTTTTTTTTTTTTACTTTTTTTTTTACGAACACGTTCCGGATCGGCCGGCGGATTTCATGAAAAGCAGGGATTAAATTCAACCAGACTTTATAACGGGACTCGAGAGCTCGAACGTATGTATGTATGAAGAGAACGGAAAAGAAAGACATCCGGCAAAATTCACTTAGCGTCGCGGGAAAGCTAAATGAAAACGGTTGTTTGTGGCATGGTAAAAGCTTCTGTGCGAAAGTTGCACGGGCACATCATCGCGTCGCGTTTCCCCTATTCGAAGAATGAAACATTCCTACTCGCCGAATGTGTAGAAGAGGACTGTACTGCAATTTGAAATTGGTGTATCGCGAAAAATTCGCAACGAGGCAGAACATTTTTGTAAATAAGAGATATTAATTTTGCGGTTCTTATTTTCTGATATTGTATATTTTTTGATATTGTTTGAAATACACACACACATATATATATATATATATATATATATATATATATATATATATATATACGATCATTGTAAAAAATATAAATAAAAAAACACAATATCAAAAAATATACAATATCAGAAAATAAGAAGTATATATATATATATATATATATACATATATATATATATATATATATATATATGTATATTTATCATGTGTTGTTTTATATTGCATTTACGCTATATCAAATTGTATTAAATATTAAAGTAGTTATATTATATTTAAAATATCACTTTTATTTTAAATCTAAAAATTTTAAATAAATTTATTATTTAACAACTATAAAGTTTGAACTATAAAGTTTTTAAAAGTAAAATTTGATATCTAAATAGCAACTATACTATAATAGAAAATATTAGTAACACAATGGCGTGCATTAAATACGTTTCTTATATTTAGTTGGTTTTTATTTTAAGCTATTTCAATTTTTAACATTTAATAACATATTCGTATCCATTGTTCCAATATTTTTTATACTATGGATATAGTTCCAATTTTTCTCAACAATTTTGCAGAGTACAAAAAAATATTTGAGAAAATTACGTTATTTTTTTTTTTAACGCATAAAGATTAGTATACGTTATTCATTCTATATGATCCCGGTGATCAATGTTCACAAAGAGAAACGTAAACAAATAAAAGACGCGAAGCTACGACATGCATATCGACATTTTCATTAATGTTCCACAGCGGTTTTATATTTGCGTGTCGCTTTTCTCATTTTAAACCGGAATTAAATCGCATTTTACTGGTCGACGAGTCGGAAGGAAATACACAAACATAAGACATAAAGCGAAGAGATAGTCAGATCAAACGGGCAAACGGAAAAAAAAGCTGCCAATTATGTATTCAAATGTGACCGCATCCTGCTATCGGAGCCTGCTATGGAAAAAAGAATAAAAATTCAATGAAAAAAGTATCTCCGGCGTCGGAAACGTCGCAGGCGCGCCACAGCCACAGCCGCAGCCCGCAGCATCGATTTTATTAATACAGCCGTCCTCAAAATTGATCGGTCAAATTCCATCTTCCGGCTTGATTACAGTTACCATTATCGATACCGCGCGACCGCAACCGTATACTTTTGCGGGATTACATTTAAAATGGAGATCGCGATTCTGCGAGCTTGAAATAGCATTTGCAATAAATAGCCGCCCCCGCCGCGTGTCGTTGCCTCAAAATGTTATCCGGGATATCACATTTCAAAAATAAAACTTTGAAAAACAACAATACAACACGAAAGACAGAAAGACAGTTGGCTTGGCACGCTGACTGAATATTTTAAAGGCAAGCAAGGATAATTTATTAGTTTTTAATTTCGTATATAGAAACTTGTCAAGTTATTTTTCTCTCTCGAGTGGGAGACGGAATTTATTTGTTTTTAAAACTCGTAAAATTTATATTATACGCCACACATTTATTTTAATATGTATACATCATTTGGATTACAATTGTTACACATCAAAACCTAATAAAAATAAGAGGATAAATTTATCGGAGTTTTTCTTTCGTGCTAAAACATAATATATAGTAAACAGGGTAATTTAATGCAAAATTAGGAAAAAAAAAAAGGAATGCAAGCGTGACCCGAATGCAACGCGCATTAGCAGTCGCACGGTATGACACTCATTTTATACTCATTCCGATATGTGCGTTTAATGCGTTCTCCATGTTCGATAAATAAAATTCAAAAACAGAAAGGGTGGTAACATTTAGCGCTGAATATGAAACGAAAACACGGATATTAAACTGCGGCGCGTACAATTTTAGAAGGAAACTCTGCCATTGCCGTAATATATTCGAACACGTGATTATATTCACCAAATGAGATTCGCGCGCGTGAGCGCCAATTATCGCAGCGATTTCGTTTGCGTCATATCGGTCACCAATTACGGAAGCTCCAAATAGATTCGCGTGCACTCGGTTTTACGAGCGTACGATAAAACGCGTAAATTCGCTGGCCGCGCGACGATGATCCGGTAAATTTGTCGTTGACGGCATAAAACAAGGGACGAAATTAATTGATCGTACATTAATTATAACCAGATGCCATGGTCACTATTCAAAAGGTATTGAGCACCCGCTCTGCTGAACATTCGGATCATTAAGCATTTCCGGCAGAATTGCAGCGATAATCCGTGCTCAAAAGAACGACGAATGTTTTTTGAATTCAATTTATTAAAAAAAAATTTAAATCACGAAAGATTCATGTGTACATCTTAGAAAGTCAAAGAATCGTTTAATCGAAGTATATAAGATAGCAATATAATTTTTATCTATATTGTTCTTATTTTGTTTACATCTTACGTGAGACAACTATTTTTTTCAAGATTTATAAAGAGATTTGTATACAGAGAAGAGTTGCTGAATGCGTTTCAATATTTTACATTTTTACTTAATGTAAACAACATTTAGTGACAGAAATATAAAGTAAATGAGAAATAAGTAAGACGAAAATGTAACAAATTCCATTTCGTTTTGTGCATGTTATCAGCATTTTAAAAAAATCAGAATTTTCACATAAATTTTTGATCAATTTGTACAACTAATAATAACGCAGTTATGTAATTTTGTTTTGTTTTTTGTTTTGAATTATTATATTTTTATGATAGAAAGTTATTGTACAATATTATACAATATGTTCATTGTATATACATATTTACAATTATTGTTTAAAATAAATCGATATTTTTATAAACTCTATCAACTTTTCGAAATCATACTATCACAAATTTTACTACAATAAATGATGTTAATGTAAGACTAATAAGTGATAATAGTGGAATTAAAAATTGATATGAATAAATATATCAATTACAAAAATAAACCAGTTTTATTTCGACATCTTTTCATTATTGTTACTTATTAAGTATTGAATATTTGATTTTTATTGATAAATTATTAATAAAAAGCTATTAGTTAATTATTCTTTATTATTTTTATTTTTAATTATTTTCATTCATAAATTTGAAGATAATACGATTTAAAAACTCTACAAGTATGCTTTAGATGATCGTTTCTTAAATGATATTTTTTACAGCATATTGCGAAAAAGCTTATAACAAATTATTTTGTTATTATTGAAAGGTTTAATATGTAATAATTATATACGCTTAAAACATCAAGCTATAATTTCAAGCTTTGATTTGCTTTGATTTGATTCAAGACATCAAATGCAGTATCAAATGCAAAATATAATAAAAAATAACTTAAGCAGTACGCATTTGGTAACTCTCCCTTACATATGTTTCATTATACTTAGCGTTTCGTTTGAAGATGATTACCTATAGTACCATCGGTTATACTGAAGTTCACAACGTTTAGAGTGATAATTTTTATTATTTTCGCGCCCTCTAACGATTGTAGGTGGTACCCTTTTCAACTTCATATCGTTTTTGTTGTGCGAGGGGCTCGCAGCGTTTTTCAAGAGTGATCCAGAAAAAACTTATTAGTACAGTTATCTTATCTGATAAAGATGGGGAACGAGAAAAAGAAAAAAAGATCCAGGTCCGATGCAAAGGAAAGATCTAAAAGAAGAGAAAGCGATGTAAAGCTAAAGAAAATACAGGAACAGTTAGATAATCTATCGTTGCTCAATTTATACAAATGAAAAATAATAATTCTGATAGTAAGTACACACGAGTTTACTTAGTCCCATACGAACAATCTAGACAGGCTATTAATTCTATATAAATACTGTTAGGCCAAGGATATAACCTATATGGCATGGGCTCGTATAAAGATGAACAGTTCCATACGAACAAGTTCACATAAAGCAATAAGTTTTAGTAAAAAATTTAGCCTGTCAAAGCGATAGCTCACATGGCAAAACTTGAATAAAAATGAACAGTTCCATACAAACACATTCATATAAAGCAATAAGCTTTAATAAAAAATTTAGCTTGTCAAAGCGATAGCCCACACGGCAAAAGCTTGAATAAAAATAAACAGTTCCATACGAACGTTCATATAAAGCAATAACCTAAGCTTTGTGGCACAAAGACCATTACATTAATACAGTCTTTTTTATATTTATTTTTATTATTTATAAGCAAAAAATTTGGATAAAGAGAATCAAGCGGTAACAAATAATGAACACACAGTGACTGAAACGTCGTTAAATGCAGAAGATAAATCGAATTCAGATAGTATTAATCAAGCAGATCTGGGAAAAAACAAGGATCTTGATATTTTGATCTTTGATGAAAACCTTTGATGAAGACCTTTTGAATCTGTTAGAGGAAGCTCCTAGCACTTCTTCACAAACATTAATGCAATTGCATCCAGAAATCAAACCTAGGTGGAAGAAGTAGATGATAGAAGGATTACTGAAAGATCAAAAAGATCCTTTTAAAGAAGTATCCTAGAGAAGGAGATCCATGTTCAGAACCGCCAAAAGTAAATTTAGAAGTGGTTCCAGCAATGACGGAAATAGCGATTAAGCGAGATCAACATTTTATTGAAACGCAAAAATGCGTAGGTTCAGCAATAAAGTCTCTAGGAGCTGCGCTATCTATGCTTTTGGATAATCCGGAAGAAGGAATTGATCAATTAATGTTATTAACCTATGGGATACTGGAAAACTGTTAACAAATGTATATTGTCAGCAATCATTAGCGAGGAAATCTTATCACATCTTTAATGGATAAGGCTGTAAAGCCGATATTAGATGTGGCGAAATCGAATCAATGGTTTTATGAAGAAAAATTTGCAAAAAAAATTATTTATTACAACAGTTAGTCCATATGCACCGGAGAGTGTGCAGACAATTGGTCATTGGATAAAGTCTCTATTAAGAAAAGCGGGAGTGGATGTGAAAGAATTTAGTACTTATAGCGCAAGACATGCAGATGTCAGCGGCTTTTACAAAAGGTGTCGACATAAATACTATAAGGAAAACAGCAGGATGGTGAAAACTCTCAAACATTCGCGAGGTTTTATAACAGACCAATACAGCGTCTAATAATACTTTTGCTCGTGCAATTTTTTTCTAGTTTTCTAGATGAATAACTTTATATGTATGAAATGTTATAAAATGGATTATAATTAGATATTAAAAATGTATGAGTTCTAAAAATAAATATCGAGAGTTGTAAAGACTCTAAATATTTACAAATAATCATCTTCGAACAAAACGCTAAGTATAATTTAGCGATCAAACGAGTCCATCAGGGGCGGATGAAGTTCGATCGTAATTATACAACGCGTTTCATTCGAAGATGATCTTAACCCACCCAAGAAACATTCTTTTTTCTTCCCCTACCTGGAATCAAAAACAACTCTCTAAACAATATGAAGTTGAAAAGGGTACTATCTACAGTCGTTAGAGGGCGCGAAATAATAAAAATTATCACTCTAAACGTTGTAAACTTCAACATAACCGATGGTACTACAGATAATCATCCTCGAACGAAACGTATTGTATAATTACGATCGAACTTCATCCGCCCCTGGCGGACTCGTTTGATCGCTAAATAAAACACCAAAATTTATAATATTATACATATTGTATAATCATACGATAATGAGCTGATAATTGAAATAGAATATCACGAGATACTTTACAATTTATCGAAAGCAAATCTGTACCGCTATACCGAGTGGGGCATCTATATTCTGCTTGAATTTAATTATTGATTAAAATTATACATTCAGATCACATCTTGATCCAACTTTGCTGTTAAAATATCATGATTAATTGGTACAATTACATTTGATTAATGATCTTAATTATATTATCTTCCTCAGCCCTCGAACGCGCTCGGCGTTTCCGTAGAAATTATTGTTCCATTGTCATTGTAATCGACGCTATTATACAACGGAAGTTACACAGACTTTTGTTCAACGACCAGCATGATTGCCAATGTTATGATTACTAAATGGAAACACATTGACCATCAAATCTTCATTTTCTAATCATATTTTAAATATAGCAAGCACTGTAATGTTAATTACAGTAAGAAATTACTTAAAGCGCATAATTTTAGACATAGGATTATCACAAATCACTACAATTTTCGCAATTTATAATATTTCTTTTTATTTGGATTTAAAAAAAATCGTGTCACAATCTAAATAGTTTTATATAAATTTGTTTAAATTTATATAACATAAATAATCATATAATATTTCTACAAAATCTCGTAACGTAATTTATCTTTTAGTTCTTAAAAAATTGTTGCAAATAATATGTATATTTTGTCTTATTAATGAAATTTAATGAAACAATAACAAGAAAATTTTTCGTCATAAATAGATGTATATTTAAACAAAACGTAAAAGTACAAAATATTTATTTTTTCTGTTCTTTTGAAAATTTTTTAAATCTAAATTGTGTCAGAGAATATTTTAGACAAAACTGTATTTAAAGTTTTTAATACGCATGTTTACAATAACAGTCTAAAAATTTATCGTAATTTCTACACGCCATTCAAATATCCAAAAAATATTTGGATAAGAAGCAAACATAATTTTTTATTATCCCAATAATCCCTACGTTATAAATATGAAATAATTTTTATCAAAAAAGATTTTAGTATAACAAAGTTTTGTAATTTTTACTGCGAAGAAAGAATTCTTTAGCTTGTAAACCTCAAAGGGACATTTTGTCTTTTTTAAATCGTTTATCAGCCAAACAAGGAGATATGTCTGTCATATTTTCACGTACTCTATAGATATATGCCGATTTGGAGTGAAAAGAGATGTTCACTCCCGAGATGCTCCCTTGTGAATCGTGAGCAGAGAGTACAGTCTGGAAAAATATCGGGGATACGTTTCGAGAAGATCCGCGGCTTAGAAGGAAATCGCGCACGAGTGATCTCGTGAACTCGAAGACGCGACATCGCCGTCGTCGTTGTCGTCGTCCTCGTCGTCGTCGTCGTCGTCGTCGTCGTCGTTGCGGATTAAATCTCGCCGTGCAGGAGTGAAATCACCGGGCGCGAATCAAGCCATTAATACGGGGCAGATTAGTCGCGCTCTGTAGCTCGCGTGTATTCCGACCACGTTTTTCCGGTTATATGATCTTGGCCTGACTCTCGACTCGACTTTGTCATTACAGTGACAATGACAGATGCGGAAGCAGTGGCAGGCGGAATTGCTCAGCTACCATGCGACGTGAAACCGCCGCTCCCGGGGGACAAGCTGCACCTAGTTATTTGGTATAAGGAGGAGGCAGATGCACCGATATACAGGTAAATTCTTCTTCTTCTTCTTCTTCTTCTTCTTCTTCTTCTTCTTCTTCTTCTTCTTCCCTATCTCTACCTTCCTGTCCTGTCTTTCTCTCTCGCACCTTATGTTGATCGCGTGCAATATCATTCCCGCTTTTCGAATACAAAACCGCGAAGCCGCGTGCTCATTATTATTGCAACAACGTTTGACGCTGGAAGTTATTCGCAGATTTCGTATTTTGATATCTAACTCCGCTTGGAATTAGCATAAAGATTTAAGTTTCTTTATTTTAACTACTTTTGTTGCACTGGTTATTTCCAAAGTCTAATAGTTGCATGAATTAAACTAAATTTAAAAAATTTACTATTAAATCTTTTAAATTTACTAAAGTTTTAAAGTTATGTTTTCAAGAAAAATAAAATAAAATCAAATATACGCGCCCTATGTTGTATAAGAAAAGATCTTTTGTACAAAACTTGATATAAAAAAAATTGTCAAAAAAATTTATAAAGCGGAAAAATCTAATATAATTATTATATATATTTTTGTGTGTATTATATTATATTATGATTATACATCGTGTATCCCATTTTGAATTCTCAATTGTATAAATGCGGTGTTAAGATCAAATTCTAACATACGATACTTAATACAACCCAAGTGCGAGTTTGACGCACTTGGGTTGCATTAAGATTATTCTAATCAAGACATCTTTGAATGTTTTACAATATTTGTAAACGACAATGTTTTAAAAAATTACAAATTATTATATTTCATTAGATATAATAGATAAAAATTATTAAAACATAATAATGAAAGAATTATGAAATGAGTAATATAAATTTTATTTAAATTACCATAACTTTGTGATGTCAATATTTTTTTCTAGGAAAAGTAAATTTAAACAATATTATTTTTTACATTTTCGAAGACACCGTACATGAAATACATGTACTTGGTGCCATTTTTTGCCTTTTTTATGTAAACAAATAATTTTATACGAGTATATGTATATACACACACACACATACACACACACACACACACACACACACACACACACACACACTATATATATATATATATGGAAGACAAATTATACGACATAGGAATGTGAGATGCGTTACGACACATTTAGAATAATAATTGTGAATAACAAAGTTGTGCGTTTTTCTTTATTTATCAACAAATAAATATAACTGTAGCATATAATTTTACTTATAATATTATTCTTCCATGGCACCAAATTTGCTTATTTATATAATAAACAACTAGAAACGGAATTATCAAATGATTTTCTGGAAATTTATTTCTGATTTACAAAACTAAATATATACTATTCTTAAACTTGTAAATGTAAATGTATGTTATATAAATATTATGTGTATATATATGTATATATATATATATATATATAAAGAAATATATATATATATTTAATATATATTTTTTATAATAATAATATGATATAATTTATTTAATAAAACGTTTAAACGCTTTTTCAATTGCAAAGTTATACGACGAAGAAATTCTATAACAACATAATTTAATGTGTGTTCGAAAATCGCATAAATAATATTTCTAGCAAGATAAGTGCAACAGTAATTATTTTGAAACGAGATTTATCAATTTCTTGAGACAGAACCCTGATTATGCGCGGGATATACTCGAGTCAGCTGAGAAAACGAACTTCTTCCGTTTGTTCCGCGTTGGACTTAATTCGCGCAAATGGAAATGCCTCTCAAACAGAAAGACAGGCATAATTTACATTCCACGCCGCGAAAGTGACATATCAGAGAACTGCAGGAAAATCGCTCGATGTTCTAGTTAGGACCCTTCGACATTCATTAAATCAAAGTGAATTGCATCTGAGGGATATGTTAATTGACTGGCTATTAATATGGTCGTCGATCAACTGACCAAGGTAAACGATCCTGGCAAAATGATCATTGTTAATGATATCGCTATCGAGATATGTTTACAGTTACTCTAATTAGATTCGATACATGTTCCACTCACGCGGCACACGTGTTTCACGCAAGGAAAATTTTAAGCTGATACGATGTTATGGCAACCACTCTGCGATTATTGCATTTGTAACGTATGTTGTTGTTATTTTCATCATTATTTTATTTTGTAAATGTAAATAGTACCTTTCAATTGCAATAATTCGACATTGTTTTAAATCATTTAATATGCACGTGAAATTTATTTCTGTATTTGTATAAAAATATTTCCGTTGTATAATATTTTTATTAAATTTTGCATATCAGCTCTCTGCAGCGATTTATGGTTTGAATTTTGACGTTTTTTTTGACGTAATTTTTAAGAAGCCTGAAACTCTCTCTTTCTCTCTTTAAAATGTACTTTATGATACTCTTTTAATTACAAAAACATATTATGATTTCTGAATCGGTACTTTTTATGGCAGTATTATGATTTAAAATGTATTATACTCATAAACTTCAAAATTAGAATTGAAATAATCTTAATTGCCATTTTATTTTTATGAATGTTAACTATCGGATTATTTATTTAATATTCAGAAAAATCAATTGATTGAAAAATTTAATAAATTTTCATTATAACTTAAATAACTACTAAATTTAAATTTAAAAAATGTATTATGTAGAGTTCATTGTATTATCTAAATATTTCTAATTATTTTTAACATGTTCAAAAATTCTTTACGATATGCTTATTATAAAAGAAAAATGCACAAAACTATTTATTAGACAAAATAAAATAGATAAAAATGAGAATGACAACATGATGAAAATAGATATTCTCTAAAGGTTTCATCCACTTTTACAATGTAAAACCTCTTTGCTGAAAACTGCTAACGCATTACAGGAGATTGTTTTCATTGAAATGAAAAAACTTTCCTATTAAGCGTCTTACGTCTATAATTCGCTGAAGAGTTTTCTACTGACAGCTTGATATTAGTTTGCCGAAGTACGTCAAAGGAAAAATTAACGTATGCCAATTGTACTCGGAAGATTAATTAATCTGCACCGTCATCGCGGCTGCAATTTCGACTAAGATTCCGCCATCGGAGATTTAAGTACCGCCACGTATTCCTCGAAATGAAACTTAATTGCCGTAGGAAATACGATGACTGCTGATTGCCTCGCATTTCGAGTTTTTCGAGCCGGCTTAATTGCGCGATTAACTCACGCAGAAATTCGCTATATTCGCAATGGACGCGCGCATTAGGATTAGAGAGAAACAGAATAAAAGATAAGAGAGAGAGAGAGAGAGAGAGAAAGAGAGAGAGAAAATTTGTTTACATAAAGAGAGAGAGAAAATTTGTTTACGTAAACGTGTACGCGAGAGCTTTCCACGAGCGTGCAGACACGGCAAATTGCTTAACGCACGCGTGTTTTGCGATGACTGACACAATTAATTTGTAAATTACACGGCCCGGAACGTAATCAAGCAGCACTGACAACTTTCACCAGCGGATTGTCGGCTTATTATATTTACCGGAAGATTTACGCATCGCGTTTGAAGTTTGCGAACCGGATGTGTGCCCGCGCACATTTTCCAAGGAAAATGCGCGCACGGCTCGTTTGGCCCGTTGCGTTGCTTTAGTTCAGTTATTAACTAAATGGCAGAGTAATGCATTAAGCATGCTAGATAGCCGAAATTATCCCGTGTAGTGCACACACATACACACACACACACTCACACACACAAAACGCCCGATCTTGATAATGTATTCGTTGCTTGGCAACCGATGCGCACAATCGATGCGTCTGCACAAAATCACGCGCACGAGAATTAATACGAGGCGAAGAAGAGAACGCAATTATTACATATATAATTTTGATTAAATCGCCGCGTTTGCTTGCGTGGGCAAAGTATTAAATTCAAGAGGCTCGAAAGTCGCAGAAAAACGCGCGACAAAAACAGATGAATTTAAGTCTAAACGCGTCAAGTCACGTCAAGTTTGTGTCTCAACTTAATGCACGCTCCGGTTGGAATTCAAAGGGAGAGAGAACGAGAGGAAAAGGGAGAAAAGAGAGTTAATCTCGCTGTTCGGATCGAGCCGGCTTCTCGATCGCCCGGGAGAAACCCCCCCCCCCCCCCGGATTAAGGTAACACACGCACGGAATCCTCCGCGCCCTCCTTCCTTCGAGTTCCGCTCGCCGGATTCTCTTATTCCGCGAGTTGATATCGCGGTTTATGCATAGAAACGAGACGAAGCCAGGAATCCCACATTTTCCCGCGCCTCGCATGGAGGATCGCAACCCAACCCCGTGACACGCTTACATTACAGTGTACGTCTACTCCCCGCGCCGGAGCGTTCCCCCTAGGGGTGGTCCATATAGCGAATTGGCTGCTGCCCTTTATTTCGCGTTGCCTTCCGCCTGTATCCCTCCTCCTCTTCCCCCTGCATCTTGCTTCTTCTCCTTCAGCTCTCTTTTCCTCCAGCGTGCACGCTTTCCTCGACTCTGATATATGAATTGTAGCGCGGTCTTAAGGGTATCCCGGGGTGAAATTATGGATACGATATTATTTCTTCTGGCACACACCACGCGCTGAGCCGCGTTTCTCATCTATCGTGTTATCCCGCCGGCACTTTCGCGGTTTTATTAAGTTGAAAGTCTTCCCCGACCCGTGACGAAGTGCTCTGTCGCGTCGCGGCGGCCTTGTTTTTCGATATTCCCGCGCCACGACGCCTCATGCGAATTGATTTATCCTCGTTTTTTCTTCGGCTTTAAACTTCAGACTCGGAGCTTGTCATCGAGTCGACCCCCCACGACGAACGGGACAGATGTAAGTCGTGTAACATGTACGTCACTGACAAATATGTGTTTCAGAATTATTGGCTATTCTTTTCTTTTATATAAATGTCTGAACTTTCAAAATTATTTTATTCCTCTTAAATATAAAGTGAAAATGTGCTTTAATAAAAATATAATTAAGAAATAATACAAAAATTTTACTCAATTTTTTTTTTTTATAAAAGTACTTTAAATATTCAAGATTATTTATATAAAGTTTTATTGCGATCTAGAGTTAGTTCTATTAATAAAAATTTTTATTAAGAGAGAGTACAAACGAAACGAACGATGTTACAAATAAAATAAAATTTTTATTTTATAGCACAATTAATCTTTGCATTGTAATAGAATTTTACATAATCAAACAATCTTGAATATTTAAAATATTTATATAAGAAAATTGAGATGTCATTATTTTTAAATTAGATTTGTAGTAGATTATGCTTCTTTAAATAATTTAAATAATTTTTTATCCAAGTTAAATCGCCGCTGAATTCTTTTGTATTATTTTTAAATGCGATTTAGAACCTGTAAATTTTTTATTGTTTTATTTTATTTTTATAATTTTTTAATTTTTTGTTCATATATTTTATAAATATAAAAATTATAAAAATAGATGTAATACATCCTTAAGAAGACTATTTAATTAAATGAAAAAAAACCACGCGAAATATTGAACCGTTTGTATTTATCTAAAAATTATTTTTACGCAACTCTTTTTAGAATTGAAATAGGTCAGATTTAAATTGACTAAAGAATTCATAAATGTAAGGAATTTCGGCATTTTTAAGATTTTATAATATAATATTTATGAAAAAAAATCTCATTTCGTAATGAGATTCTGTTTCCTAAATGTTATTAGTCGACTTCTTTTGCTCGAGTAATTAAGGAAGATTACCGATAATAGTTTGGGAGGCCAGTCAAAGTGATGCTGTAACGTTGACAAAGGAAATGCAAAAGCGTGACACGTCCTGCACGTGATGCGCATTTCTCATCTGTTTGCAGTACAGTAATCCTTTGTACCTGCATGTCCAACATGCGATTACTCTATTCGTCGCTGTTGAAATGTCTACGCGAGAGATAAGCGCGTTTGTAAACGATGTCGAATAATAATGTCCGTGGTTTAACTTTGAATTTGTTAACTATAATTTTATATGCTACAGTAAATAATTTGCATTTTATGATTATCTAACTAAAACGATATGTGTGTGTGTACAATGCCGCGTTAAATATAATAAGTTTAAATAAACAATAAAGATAAAAAATATCTGTGACTTTTTCGAAATATCCTCTATTACATCCTCTTTCTTCATGTCTTTCTTTTATTACGTTGTGTCTTTAAACTTCGATCAAAGTTTTTTATTTTTTTTTTATTTTTTTTTTTTTCCTTTAATTGCTACAACTCCAGAAATACCGTGTAATAATCGGAATGAAATTAACGCAGCTCAAGTGCGTTTCAAGTTGAAGATAAAGACGGCAATAACGTACACTTCATTAACGAATATCCCCTATATATATATATATATATATATATATATATATATATATATCTCCTATATATGGCATCTCATCGATGCCCGATGTCCCTTTTGATTAACGTAATTTATCGCTCGACCGTTTAGTAAAAGCGAGGGGCGAGGTGTTCCAGAAAGTCGAAGACGCAGAAAATCGTTCGGACAAGCGAGAGCGTTCACACGCCTGGCTGGTAACTCGCCTTGGCGAATCAGCGCGAGTCGTATAAAAGTACGAACGTCCTCCAAGGACCGGTTTCAGAAAACTACTCCGCACATATATCGTTCTGCGTGCAACCTTTCTCCACCGCTTCGAGATGCACCCGCACCTGAGCAGGTGCAACATCAGCGAGCAACATTCGTCACTTCTCAAGTGAAATCAATTCCGATTTGCGATTCAGACTTGCGATATGTAACTATTTCTGTTACATCGGTTCTTCTTTTTAAAGGGGGAAAAATGCAAAAAACATGCGTTTTGTTTTGACAAGGCAAACGCGATTTTAAACAGTCGACGTTCACTCGGTGCATGAGAGTACAAATTGATAAAATTGGATATGTTTTTAAGCTAAATAATAAAAATGTTACAAATAAAATATTTTTTGTTTTATAGTACAGATAATATATTTTTGTAAATATATAATATTGTAGAATTCTTTATATTGAAAGATATCAGATATTATTATAACGGGCAAATCATTGTTATCGTAAAATTTAAAATTGACAGCAGGATTTTTTTATTGAAATTTCAGTAAAAATTAATTTCTCAAAAGAATATTTATTTTTATAGCTTTTTAATACATGATTTATTACATTAAATATAAAACACAAAAAACAAAATTTAAGTTATCGACTTTAAATTCTTTTTTCCAATATATTTTGTGATAACAATTATTATCATAATATATTATTATAATAATATTTAACATCTTTGCATTGTAATGGAATTACAAATATAAAAAGTTTTATAATATTATATAATTACAAAAATATACAAAAATATACAAAAATATATTATCTTACTATATTATACAACAAAGAATATTTTACTTGTAACATTTTTATTATTTAAAACATGTCTAGCTTTCTCAATTTGGTTGAAGTTGAGTTAATTATAAATTGTACAAAACTCACATGCACAGAGTGAACGTCGACTATTCAAAATCCCAAGGAAAATATAACCACCGATATGCAGACAATGTCGACTGCGGTACGCTTAAAAGTTCTCTGATAACAGAATGCCATGGCGTACATCTGACGCCATAGCATAATAATGCTGACAGAATCGCAGAAACTGCAACACCCTGGGAAGATGCATTCAGGACTGTACTGCGCATTAGAAACGTATACGTTCAAGGAGATAAGGAAATTATGGCGGTTAATTATTACCTCGAGTACATATCGCATTCGCTTTGGATCTCCTTGCAGTGCGAATCTAATTCAGGAGAATTAAAGGAATAAATTAGCAAGAATTAGTTTAATTATTATACATTAAAGTCAGTCTAATGTTTAAGAATTTTATACGTAATATTTTTAAACACCAAGTTTGCTCTTGATAATTTGATAAATTTTCCTTAAAAAAGATATTAAGAGATTATTACATATCTTGATATTTACATAACTGATCTTAAATTGGCAATTATATTGTTGAATTTCGAAAATTTTCAAAAGAAAGAGCTATTTAATTTTTTAAGTAGATATTAAAATTTTGTTATGCAATTGAGCTTTGAGAATTTAGTTTACGATAAACGTGAATTAATCGTTTAGTCCAATATCCATTGAAATTCAGAAACTATTGAATAATAAAATTTAATAAAAATAAAATCCATAAACTAGTAATTAAAAAAATTTGAGATATTCCATATGCGGAATGTTCGTATCACGCAATGTAAAGATGATGATGATAATGATGCGTAAACATTATTCGAAGAAAAATTATCTTTTTAATGTTAAATATGGCGGATCCAAGCTTCGTCGAAAATTTCGTTCAAGCGCAATAATGAGTTCTGAAAAGTTACCGAGGAATTTCATTATGGCCCGGATCCGTCGCAAATTTCTTCGGAAAATTTCTTTGTAGCAACGACGCCGCATAAATTCAGTTAGCTTCGTTTCTCTGTTCGCCTCTCGCCGATAGAAATTCTGCGAGGGCAGCGCGCTGGCGTAAAAGGACCGATATTAGAGGGCAAAGTGCTACGAGAATCCTGCGTGACTCTGTACTTTTCTTCGGGAACTGCGCCACGTCGGAGCATTTTTCTCGATTGACCGTCTCGTGAGAGTTTAATAGGGGCAATATAAAAGTTTCTCTCTGTACATCCGCCTGTCCGAGAAACACGATGACGCGCATTAGCGAGCATTGAAGGGAAAAAGAAGGGAAAATAAGAGGCGCGGGAGCTTTTCTTATTTACGGCTTTTTATAGACGAACTTCCGATCGTTCTTTAACGCGAAATCGTAATTACGATGTATTGTACGTGAATTTAGTCACGATTATTGTTACTTCTATCATTCTATCACATTTATGTGCTATATATATCTATTATCATCTTGTATCATTGTAACAGTCAATTCGATAATCAATTTCGATAAAATTCAATTGCTTGTATTCTCTATCACAATATGCGCGATATTGCGCGATATCTAGAAATATTAAAAGAAATTATGTTAGTTTTAAAAATGACTCATAAAACAAATGTATTGTCCGGTAAAACTTTTTTTTCAATTTTAATTTAAATTCTCTTAATTTCTCTTTCAGCTTCGACACGAGAGGGAGGGACAGTCCGGATCAGGGAAATCATTGGCAAGATAACAGTTTGGAAGAACGCGCAACATTTAAGCATACCGAAACTCCTGCGAAACTCATATTGGAAAAGGTCCGCGAGAGCGACGCGGCTATTTACAGATGCAGAGTCGACTTCAAACAGTCGCCGACGCGCAACAGCAAAGTCAACCTAACGGTCATCAGTGAGTTCCTAAACGATATTTCGCATTGACCTGAATATAAGATGTGCTTTACAATAAGGGAAAACGAGCCACATTCCTTTATAACATTCTCAGAACCGGCATACTCCTTTTTGAATACGCGCGAGCATATCATATCTAATATCTTTTATTTTCAAACGTATCTAATAATTTTAATCGTAAACGTAACAATAAACACCGTAGAAATATTTAGAAAACTTTTTTGATTGACACATAAAAATTTATTCTTTATTTTTCTCAAATAATAGCTATATATTGCGCTCACCAATTTAAATTTTCGAAACGTCCGTCTTGTTTAAGATTTAAATTGCATACAAGAAGAAAACAAATTATTATTTGCAAATCGCTTGATAATTTAGAAAGTAACAATTCAAAAATTTAATCTGAAGAGATTCCGAGTTATAATGGAGCAGGAAGCAAATTTATTGATTGAAACAAACCCTTCTTTTTTACGATTTATAATCGACCGAATCTTTCGGATATAAAATTCATTGAGATAACTATTAAAAATTCTTGATATTGATAATTCTGAAGTGTGTAAGACACATCCCGAGACTACATTGATCAATTTAATATTTGCCACTCGCCATGCTGTATCTAATATGTAATCGACACCGTTATCATCAAGTAGCTGTTATCCAACCACCCCGTGCACGCTCTCAAAACAGTGTATTTTAGCTTTGTTGATTTTAGCTTTTTTTTGCATCACATCGGAGTAACGTTTCCCTTAATGGAAGAACGGTTACGTGACCATGGCCGATAATACCAAGCGGATAAACACCGAGCCTCTCCGCCATACCACTACATTAAAATTTATTTTTTATCTTAGAAATAACATCCCCTTAATGGTAAAGGTGGCAAACTGATACATCATCGTAAATTGATTCACCTCGCACGTCGCACCGGCACTTATACGTCGACGCGAATATTAACATTATTAACGGTATCGCAAATTTTTCTTCACGTGAGGAAGATTAAAAATGTTATATGTTATATCTTATTTTTATAAATTTTATTATATTTACAATAAAGAAATTATGACAAATTTATACGTTATTCTAAATTGCTTATAAAAATAATACAAAAAAGCGATGGTTTAGAATTGGGAACAAAAATTATTTAAATAAACAAGTAGAGACGTGCTATAAATATAATTTAGAAATAATGACAACTTTTTTTTGTATAAATACTTTATAATATTCAAGAACAAACAAAAGAAATGGTGGTACAAATGAAATTAAGTTCTTATTTATAGAACAACAAATCTCTGCATTGCAATGAAATTTTATGTAAATAATTTTGAATATTTTAAGTATTTGTATAAAAGATTGAAATTTTTCTCATTGCTTCTTAATTACATTTCTGTTAAAGCACATTTCTATTTTTCTATATTTAAATAATTTTTGATTCAGGTTTTAAACTGCCGCAAAATCTATTGTATTATGCTTTTAAATCAATCTAGGATAATTTATAATTTTTCGTAATTTTTTTTTATTATAAATAAAAATATGCTAATTCATGCTAATTATAATTATTCGCGAAAATTTTATTTAAGATTTTGATCAAGATATTTATGAAAATCCTAAAATTCCTTTATGTATAAACAGTTAATTTCTTAAATCTTTATTTTTTTTTTTTTTAAGTAATTAATAGCTGTAACTATTGAATATTTGTTCAATTATTCAGTTTTTTTTCTTTTTATATAAATTTTATATAAATTTTTTTATAAAGGAATAATAAGAACGTGTACCTGATAGCTTTATCTAAATTTTTTTCCGTAAAGTACGTGGCACTATTACAAAGATGAAATCACAGCGAAATTGATAATAATAATTACCGCCATTCTCTCGGCTTCATCAACACTTTGCGTGCTAGCAAGGTATATACGTACGCCGTCCGCATACTTGCAGTTTTTGTGGCGAACTTATGTTCGGATTTTTCACGTTCTTTATTTAATTCTATCAGATTAAAACTGCTATTTTTTTTTTTTTTATTAAAGATTTTATTCAAAGTTTTAGATTCAAATTTAGTAACTTAATTAAATTCTATATAATAATTTTCACAATTTAACGATACTTCTATTGAAAATATTTTGTTTGTGTGAATTCACATACACAAAATTCTGATGAAAACTGATGATTATTTTATAAAAATTCACCTTTCACTTATTCAATATTTTATGTTTTCAAAAATTCCTCACCCTATAATCCTCCGTTACGGATCTTCCGTCTTATGTTAAATGGAGATTTGTTAACATCACCGAAATAACAGCCGCGGTAGCGCGTTTCATCTTCTTAGGTGGCATTATAGGATTGATACATTGTTACGCAAATTGATTCTCCTTCAAACCCCTTGTTCGCGTTCCCTCGCAGATACTCGGAATAAAAAAAAAAAATGAAGAGCTTCTTACTGTGAAAATTATTACAGTACCGCCGGAACAGCTTAGCATATTGGACGAAGACGGAAGGAGTCATATTCCCCATTACATCCTTGGCCCGTATAGCGAAGGAGCGTCTCTCAATATCACGTGTGTCGCCGCCGGTGGTAAGTGCATGAAGTGCACGCGTCGATGCACTTTCGGTGCATCCGCCTTCCATAACGCCCAGATGCCTCGACTTGTAGTACTTGAATTACATAAAATAAATACGGCTCGTCTTCTTTGACGTTTCGAGTGAACGTATTACGTGGTCTCTTGTTTTGAATTTCGAACAATAGAAGCAACGCCTTCGAAAATGGAATAGCTAAATATCGAATAGTAAAGATGTAAAGTAGAAGGGTAAGGTATATTGATGATATAACTTGATTTTTTAATTATTGGTCACATAAAATGTCCATAGTGTTTCGCCAAATTTAAAATTATTTATTTTTTTTTTTTGTTGTTAGGAAATTTAATATTTTACAATGAATTTCAAGTAAATAACAAATGAATTGTTTGCGAGGATTTTTTTATGGTACATAAAAATATAAAAATATAATTTTATACATTTTTAAAAATAAAATGTTTTAGCTTCTTATATTGGAAAAAAGTAAACTGAAAATATTATCGAATTATTTGATCTCGCTTTACATTAAAGAATAAAAATAATATTTGTATATATAATGCATCGCGTACATGTAGTGCAATATGTATGCACCTTTTTTTTTTTAAATTTGACTTAACCTCTCCTTACTAAAATAAATATCGAATATGTTTTTCTGACAAAAGCAAATACGTTAATACGTTTAATAGATGATTATTTTTAAAGAAATTCTGACAAGCCACGTTATTTATTGTACAATATTGGGAATTACAAATTACGTTCGCTTCGAAACGCTTCACGCGATTTTAACTTTACTACAAAGATTTCAATTTCATATTTCTGCCCGTATAACGGAGCGTTAAGTCGAGATGCGATTACACGCCGAGCGGGTGCCATTAACGTAACGTAGCACCGACGTGCATTCGCCACTCCGGACCCTTATGTTTCTTCAGGACGACCGCAACCACGAGTGACATGGTGGCAGGGGACTTCTCTGCTGGACAACAGCTACGAGACCGTGGATGCTAAAAGGGTCCGGAACGTGCTGCAATTGGAAAAGTTAGGCCGCGAACATTTGCGTGCGTTTCTGACCTGTCAAGCTACGAACAACAACATGGTGACACCGATATCAAGTTCGGTGTCGCTCGATATGAATTGTGAGTATCGACAAAAGAGATCGTAGCTTTAATAAGAATGCATTTGATTTCATAAT
Organism: Pogonomyrmex barbatus; assembly: GCF_055798465.1. Taxonomy (NCBI): domain Eukaryota; kingdom Metazoa; phylum Arthropoda; class Insecta; order Hymenoptera; family Formicidae; genus Pogonomyrmex; species Pogonomyrmex barbatus. The sequence continues at coordinate 2,051,280 of NW_028297120.1, forward strand.
TTTCACTCGATTTCACATTTTACATGGAAAAAGTTATAAACAGCTTTATTTTTGTTGTTATTTTTATTAATAATTGACGGTCGAAGCAATTATAAATTATTACTATTTATTGTATGATAATATTTTGATAAATATAATATTAAAAATGGAAAGAAAAGACATATATAATTAACTTATTGTAAAATGATATAACGAAGATATAATAATTTTTGAAAGAACGCTTTCTTAATTATTAATAATTTAATTCAATTACCACGGCGTTAGATCGGTGTTTAAAATTCATTGTAAAATTCGTCGGTTGTTACAATTCACCCAGAAAGCGTCAGTGGATTTAGTCTTTGCCAGAGAAATTTCTATTAGCTTCACGACTCGCGCGCGGATCGATGGATGCTTAAATCCAAGTGTGACACACTCTTTTACAGTGAAACCGCTCTGGGTCCGGATTCAAGGAGAGAACCGTCCACTTAGCGCCGGCAAGACCTACGAGATAGGTTGCGAGGTTGTCGGAGCCAGACCAGGCCCGACGATCACATGGTCCAAAGGGAACATGATACTGCGAAATGCACGGGAGACGGTACGATTTCAAATAGATTGTCGACGATTTAATGCACTCTCGTAAATCACACGTGACACACACTCGTCCCGTGAGAACTCTCCTCACAACGACGTTTCTACGATTATTTTTTTTAATTCATTCTCTGGCTTCTCGAACATTAATAGGATTAATAGGATTAAAAAGGTTGCCTCCAAAGCAACCAACTGTTTGATATTTTTCATTCAAAAAAATATCAAAATTTCGCGACACATTATTGTCTTTTATAATTTATTTAAGTCCAACTATTTGTTAATGTTTATTAGATAAACATAATAAAATATAAAATAAAATAAAATATAAAACTGTAAAAGATAATTTTATATTATTATTATTATCATCATCCATTGTTGAAGGATGAAATTTGTCACAATATTTATTTTTATTTAGTCGTATTATTGAATTAATGTATTTATTTTAGTATTTTTTAAAAGATACAAAAACCGTGTAATTTATAAATGCATTCTATTAAAAAAATTAAAAAACCGTTAGACATGAAACGTCAAAATTAACTAATATCCAAGTCCAATTTCGGCGTAATCATTGTTATTTAGCAGTTGTAATCCAATCACGATAGCGATTCCATGCACATCGCGATTATTAAATTATTCGGTAAACTGTTTTAAATTCATGAAATCTCGCCGACAGACGAGTCCCGACGGCAACGTAACAACCAGCGTCCTCACATTCGTGCCGAGTATCGAAGACGCCGGAAAGTTCCTCTACTGTCGCGCCAACGTACCAGATATTCCGGACTCAGAGATAGAAGAAGGATGGAAGCTCAATATATACCGTGAGTGTTTTCACAGAAACGCACCGGGGTGTCCCCGCAATTTCATGTCGCGGTATGCGACCGCACAGTGGAAACTTCCATCAATGTAATATTTTTACAAGCACATTGCGCATGCATGCCGTCGTATGTATGCTTTACAAAGTCAACATTAAAATTTCAATCGAGAATTTACTTCTCTAAACCATTCTTTATACTTCGGATCTCGTTGCTATCGGCGGATTGTTTGCGTAAAATGCAACAACATTTACCATTGGGATCAAGTCTAGCTAGGTCGTAGCGGTTACGTTACTTCATTTTAAAGATACGCTGAAGCCCGAATAGACGTCTTGGTCTAGTTGGGGTTTCCTCCGTTAAAAATTATTAAAATTATTTTAATACTAAAAATCAAACGAGAATTTGTAATTTAAAATTAACAAATGTACACAGAAAAATTAATTTTAAATCAAGATTATATATTCTCATATATAAATAATATTTTGATTTCATTAAATTTATATCGATTCAAGTATAGATATTCTCATATATAAACAAGAAATATTAATAATATTATAATCTTTATATAGAAGAATTTTAGTCTTAAATTGAGCAAAAGTAATACTTGCAATTTTACTACATTAATACAAATTCGGTCAAATCAAGATTAGAATTTTTAAAAAGATTATAATTCTTGCTTATATAGAGTAAGAATGTTTGTTTTGATTTGAGAATAATTTTCTTTCTATGTAAATATAAATCGCTTTGCTTCAATTTGATATTAACATTGATTGAAAATTTAAATGTCAATAATATGAATTCGATCCAAGAAAAAAATAATTATCAATCTTAATATGACAATAAATAAAGATGTTATTATAAAAATTTCTTTCTTTCTATAAAAGACTATACTTGCATCGTGTAAAATATTTTTACTTAAAAAATTATTTTACAATTATTTATATTCTAATTACAAATTATTCGAGGAAATTATGCACCTTAAAACTAAAGTATATGAATTATTTCTTTAAACATTTTTTTAATTGAACCAACATAAATCTTTTTACATATTTTTGTGAATATTAAGAAGTAAATATATTATAGAACATTAATAATCTCTTTAGTCGTCAAAACATCTGTAATAGCTGGCGAAAGAAGATATTTCTAATATTATTATTAATTTCACGATTGACAAAAACATGCCATTTCTTTTAATCCAGCCAAATATTTCTCAGTTTATCCTTATTAATCGACCAGAACATTTATACGTTCGATAGTTTTCTGTGTTGGGTGCATTCTTTTAAATTTATCAGCCCACGAGAGAAATCGGTATGGGTCATGTCGTTGGCGAACGTCGATGCCGTCCGCCACCGTAGTCCAAATTGCATCCCCCGGTGCAACTTTCCAACGCCATTAATACGCAAAGTTACAGGTCGAATCGCCACGAAGCGTCGCAGTCCGACGTTGCAGCCGGCCGGGATTAACGCCGTGATTTCACTGTCCAATATAAAAGTTTTCCTCTAACTGGTCTGAATGAGAGAGAACGAAATACAGCGAGCAAGAGGGAGGGAGGGAGAGAGGGAGGGAGAGAAGCTTTGCGTGGAAATTAATGGCACATGCCGATCCACTACGCTGAAGATTCAGTCCGATTACGCGTTTCCCACTACTTCGACTACCTTGGCAGTCCCATTTTCTCGTCTTTCCACGGTTTTTTCCATTAGTCGCGTCCGCCCGTAATTCCACGGGACCGGGTGGTGCTAGAAACGGCGAGGAAATTTACTCTTACTGCGTTTATTGTGTGAGCGCGAATCGGCGAATCGGCGGTATTATCGGATTCGCGACGGCGCTGCCGCGAAAGGAATCATAAGTAACGTTCGATACGACTATGATTTTTTTTCGCGAAGATAATACCGCGAAACGGATACCGAACAATCTCTCAATGAAAAAAATGCGCCAGCACTCGATGCGGTTGACCATTTATTTGCGAGAATGTGAAAAGTATAGTTATATTCGCGCCGCGAAATTATTAATGAAATCTTCTCGAATATTTTAACAATGATTTTAATTGCCTTTTGATTTAATTTTTTTAAATCAAATGTTTAATTTTTGCAATAGGTTTTTAATATTTAAATCATTAATTTACGATATAATATAATATATTATAAGATATTTATAAGTGTAAGAAAGAGAGAGAAATGTAATCTACAATTGCTATAAGCTGGCTATAATTTATATAAATATATATATAAAATAAATAAAAAAAAATCATCTCAATTGTTATCGATTGCTAAATCAATGCTAGTATCAAAATGCAATTAAAAACAATTCTAATTTCCCTTTCTTATTTGGATGCTTATTTTTGTTTTTTTTTTTTTTCTTTTTTTCTAGATTAATATGTATACACTAATAATATCAATTACTGTAATTAAAGCGATGTCTCTCATATTGGCACATTTCAGCTTTGATGTCGATTCTGTTTTCAGACGAGCCTGTGGTTACCCTCGAGCTTGGCAGCAATTTGAATTCGAGCGCTATTCGGGAGGGTATCGACGTTTACTTCGAGTGCAACATCAAGTCCAATCCTTGGGTTTACAAGGTTTCCTGGCGCCATAACGTGAGTCCACACACACCGCGCGCACAGATAACGAATCCTGTTCAGAAATCGATAATATAAGCCGACGAAGCTTAATCGCGGCGAGATAAGGGAACGACGCCGCGCACCTGTGTCACACAAACTTTCGTCCGAAAACTCGCACTTTGATCTCAGATTCGTATCGCCGAGATCCTACGCAGGACGCATATAAAGTGAACTTTCCTAGTGCAGGGATTAATCTTTGAAAAGCCAGGCTTTAGACATTTTTCTTATAACTGAAACGCTTTCCAATTTTTTGAGAAAATTAGAATTAGGCATTTTAAAGAAAATTACATAATCCTCCTTGTCTCGAATTAACTTTTTGTAGTAGAAACATAACTTCTAAACAACATAATTTCTAAAGAATGATCTAATCTACATGCGTACTGATTATCAATGACCTTTTCATGTTCTCGTTTTTGAAAAATACTAAAATTCAAGTTTTAAGATTTTTAAAAAATATTATTTAGCGCATCGGACTTAATTAAATGAATTTTATTGCAAAACTTCTATATTACTTCTATATTACTATATTATGTTAATTTTTAAATTAATTAACTGTTAATTAACTGTGATTTTTTATACATGAAATTTTTTGAAATAATTTTAAAATAATTTTATTTTGAATTAGGAAATAAGAGGATAATTTAAATATTATATAATAATAAAAGATAATTACAAATGTGATAGTATTGAAAAATTGATTAACAAGCAAATATCATTCATATAAAAATTATTTTTTCTAATATCAAGATAATTCGAGATTCTTAATTCGAATCACACGCGAATAATGGAATGTCCAAGCGAATGATAATTTATCGACATCATGTCACTTTGTCCAAATTTATTCTAAGTCATTCGAGTATGTCAAGTACAACAATGTTTCTCTTTGTTATTAGAATGATTCGCTTGATTGATATGGAACAGAAATAACAGCGTAGATCGGACTACAGATATAAATCGAAGCATTTTATCAGCGATTAATAAGAATGCCATTCGTCAATGCCCGAATGTGTTTTAATCCTTTCATTTGTTTTGTCTTTATTCATGATAAAGTCATAGGCGCGATTGATTTGGAACTGATGGCGCGGCATGAATCACAGCACGGTATAAATCAAGATATCTCTGCTGTCCCAATTAAACAATCGGGAAGCAATTGCATTCAATCATTCTAAATTTATTTTTAATCCTATGATACAAAATATAGCTTTTTTACTACCGTCAGAATACACGTATTTACACCATTTTTAATAGTTATTAAATTTAAAAAAAATAGCAAAAATTTTTCAAATGGATTTTTCAATAAATCTCTTTTCTAAATATTTGTTTTTTTAAGCGTTATTTTTTTAAAGCTTTTAATTTTTTATATTATCTTTATAAAACACAAAAAAGAGAGAAAATCCTATTAAGATAAATGATAATATATTTGTTCAAACAATTATAATTTAGAAATTATTAATATTTGACGTTACTTGTCGACAGTAAGTTTATTAAGAGATAATAGATCCAAATATATTGTAATAATTGAAAAATTTTAATTATTTAGTACTCTGACCATTGTGTCTCTAAAACAAGTTGAATATAAAAAAGTTACGTAATATTCAGAAGAAATATATGTGTTATAACATTAAAGTTATTGCGCTGATTCTCGAACTTTGATATCCGTTCGAACCAATTTCGATGGCTCTTATCGTGAACGAATGTCGTGTACGCGGAAACACCGCAAAACGCAAATCCCAATCAATTCCCTCGATTCAAAGACTCGAAATTTGTTTCGCGAAAACTCAAAGCCGCTTTCGCAGTCTCGAAAGTCGCATGTGCGACGGGGGAACCCGAGAGATCGAAAAACTGTCAGCGTTCCTCATCGTGAATTTCTCATGCGGGATTTATTATAGATTAGCCTATGCGAAAAAATACAAACCTCTAGTCGCATTTTTTGCAACGATAATATTATGTGTGTAGCAAATTAACAATTTAATCATTCATATTTTATAATTATACACACAGAAAAATATTATTCTATTGTTAAGAAAAGTGATTACTCAGTTTTCTTCTTTTAAGTAATTCACTTTTGTTCTTTTAAGTAATTTACTCTTCTTTTCAGTAGATATCTTTAATAAAGAATATTTTCTCAACAATGATTTTAAAGTATATTTATCACAAATTTTAGAAAAATTCTATATCACTCGAAAAAAGAATTTATTTTCTTCTAAAGAATATTATAAAATTTTATCGGAGGACAATCATTGGTTAAGCAAATTGATTTTTTTAGTTTAATTTAATTAAATTAAATTTAATAATTAATTAAATTAATCCAGTTTAATTTAGTTTAATTCTTTATTTAAGTATTACACTTGCTAGAATTTAGAATATATTTTGAATAAATTTGCTTATGATGCTTATGATGAACTTATGATAGATTTGAACGTTTGAAATACTTGTATTGAAATAATATTTACTTAAATACAGTATGTACTTAAGTTATTGCGCTAATTCTCGAACTTTGATTCTCTTCTTTCTGTGCGTGTAGTTATTTATTATTTATTATATTGACATTAAACTATCTTACAAATTCTTTACCAAGAAAGCTGAATCTTTTTTCTCTTTAAAACGTAACTTTTAACTTTTAACGATTTGCCAAATATCTCTTGTAACTTAAATAGTCTATTATTTACACTTTAAGCCGAATTTACAAGTGTGTTCACGGTAGTCAAGTAGCGCAATATGACCTCGTTTGATTTCGCATTCGCAGGGCAATCCGCTGTATCACAACAGGGCGACCGGAACGATAATAAGTAATCAAAGCCTGGTGCTGCAAAGTGTCACTCGCAGTAGAGCTGGGATTTACACGTGCATCGGCAATAATCAAGAGGGCGACGGCGAGAGCAATCCACTGAATTTGGACATAAAGTGTGAGTATCTCTGCTATACATACGTACATATTTCTCCCATTTCCCGTCATTTGCCATAACCCATATTGACGCTCTAATTACATTGAGCTAGAAGAGTCTCGAATTGTTATTTACGATAATCTGCTATAATGTTCGTATTTGAATTTATAAAATGAATACATCTCTTTAATTATTTTTATTTGAAATAGGCAACAGCTGTGTAAAATTGTTTCGATATATTTTATAAATGTTTCAAAAATGCACAAATGCGTTTTCAAATGTATTAGAAGTTATAATTATGTTATAAGATCATAAAAATTTTAAATGAAAAAGATATATCAAATAATAATTTTATTGGATTGCATTAAATTAATATTTGAATTACAATGAAAAATCACGGAGCACGGATTAATGGATTTTTTAATTATTTTATCTCTTTGTAAGTGCAATATCAACGAAATCCACCTTAAAAAATTTTATTTATTTACAAAAAAATCGATTCGGTATAAATACTTATCAGAACGTAAGTTTCCTCAAATTTGTTTAAGGAAAGGATGACTCTTCGTTCTTTTTAAATTGTGAGTATGTACAATCCTCTTCTCAGAGTTGTATACGAAATTTCTCAACGTCCTATAGCTATCGACTGAGAAACGACGGTTTTAGCCGAAATAGGAATGGAAACGCTACGTTGTCCTCCGAATCTCGAGTCTCTCCGGACCAGACGCTAGAGTTAATTTCTGTGTCACTGCATTCACCGCACTCTGGTGCACGTAACTGATACTGACACACCGGTATGCGCGGATCGACGTTTAATCAGCTTAGGGGCGCGCTTTGTTTACGAGGGGACATAAATCTGGCGCGTAGGAGGAAACGTCCGCGCATTCGAAGCGAGCGCGATGAGACGTTCTCAGCTTCATATCGACGCTTCATATCGACAGCTTGATATCTCGGTATCGCGCACTATAAAAGAAAACAAGGTTTCATAAAGATTTCGAGGCAGAGAGCCGGGTGGCCGTATAAGACAATTTCGTATGCGCGTTAACTTAAACACCATAAGTAAGTTTCGACAGCTCTTTCAGTGTGTTATAAAAAGGATTACAAAGCCGATATTAGTTTTGAATGTTATGAGTTAAAGAACTCGAGATAACTATATTGTAAACGTAACAGCAAAATGTGTTGCGTAATTGTTTGAACTTTATAAAAAAAAAAAAAAAAAAGAAAAAAAGAAAATCGAATAAACACTGATTAAACAAAAATAATATCTTGTTCGAATTTTAAGTTTTTCTTTTTTATTTACAAGTTGTAATTCATCCGTCCAATGTGAGAAATAATTTTATAAATTTTAAGAATATCTATTATTTATGTGTTACGTAATATGTTCCGTTTAAATAATGAAATAATACGAAATTCTCACTAGAGTTTAACGAGAAATATCGCCGTCTTCGCTGCACAATTCGCTAGGAATTTATTACAGTGATGTATGTGCGTTGGTCTGTTTTTGCATTTTCTAAGTAAAATGCCTTTCGCCGTGTAGAGTTCAGCGAGCACTAAATCACTCCAAATGCTTTACATACGTAGGAACATATGCACGTACGCGCATAACCGAGCAACCCTATCTTAAACCTGTGTGTAACTTACGACTGACTGACACACGCCACCGTTTACATAGCAGGTACGCTCATCAGTATTTAGTGGCTTTAACGCACATAAATTATCTGCGACTAATCCGTGCACAGATTAATAGTTGATCAATTAAAGTACCTCCTCTCTGCCCTTCTCTGTCTCTCTTTCTCGATAATAATTTGCACTGGACGTCTATACTGATAGGCTTAATTGATAAATTATTAAACTGCAAATGATTTGAAACTTTAATTAAATTTTGATAGAGGAAAATAATTATTTTAAAAAATCAAAAGAAAAAAGGAAAAAATTGGTTTGATGAAAAAAAATGTGCAAAAAAATATCTTTGTTCTATCTATGATATAATATAATCATAAGGGTAAAAGTTTGTTCTCAAATTTGTTAGAAATTATATAGGTATGTTATAAAATTATAAAAATTTAAAATAAAAAAGATATATTAAATAATTTTATTGGGTTACGTACTAATTTGAATTACAATGAAAGCACGATTAACGGATTTTTTTATTATTTTTTTATCACTTTGTGAATGCAATATCAACGAAATCCGCCTTTATCATTTAATTGTCATCGTAGAACGTTTCTGGCTAAAGCTTTGACTGAAATTGTCGTGCTGTTATGTTAATCTTCCCTATTTCTTTCTGTTGAGGCAGTATTAAAATATTTTTTTTCTAAAAATATGCGCGCGCGCGCGCGCGTGTGTGTGTGTGGGGGGGGGGGGGGCAGTAAAATGTACGAGAATAATGTACATTATCGAAACGTATTCCATGAGAATTTTATCGTGAATTTATATGTACCAGAGTTTCGGTGAAAACTGCGCGAAATTTCACGTAATTATGTTCATGATTATATTGGTTTTAATAACCCTTTTTGGCAGAGTAAACGGACGAGTCTCGGCAGAGTGAACGTCGAATGTTCCCGTATAATCCGTATTTTCTTTGTTCCTCCGGGGTGCAGCCTCGCTATTTTACAGCTAACTAAGCGGCTTAAGATCTCGGATACGGCAGAACTCGAAGGAGGAGCTTCTGCCGCACGCATAATTATACGTGCTGAAACTGAATTAAAATCTTAAGCTATGTTACTTGCTCGCACACACGAAATCGCAGATTTTCTCGGACAGACTACGTTTATATTCGTTAAAACTCAAACTGAAGCTCGATCCAGAATTATGTATATTTTTATAAGGCGTTATCTTGTGTTTGTAATAATATAATATATCTTACACATAATTTTAGAATATTTTTGAGGAAAATGAAAGATTCGAATAGAATTTTCTTAACAAATATTAGTTATATTTGTTGCAAAAATATTACTACGTAAATCTGTTAAGTGAATTAAAAATATTATTACAAAACAATGACGGTTGATTTCACGATTTATGAATTATCATGGAATTAATTAAGAAAAGGATATAACAATTATAAATCACTAAACAGTATTAACAACAAAGGTAGATGTTTTCAGTGAATACTGAAATATTCGCGAAAAGTCCTTTAAAAATATTCCAATTGCGTTTTCTGGACACGACGCGTGCTTAAAAATTCATCGACCCGCAATGCGTCTCTCTAACGCGATCACATGTAACCTTCTCGAACGCGTGTTGCTTTAGACGATCGATACTAACTTACAAACCGGAGGTTGTCGACGTCAACTGAATCCTTGTTCGATTTTTATATAATTGCATTCTGCGCGAAGAATCCAAGCCACTGTCAAAATCGTGCAAATTATAAGGCAAGCATCGTTGTAACAGCCTGTTATCAATGCACCAAGCCTAAAAAATTCCGTCGTTCTGTCGCTCGTCGAAGTTAACGTCCGACTTAATTGGAGAGACTTTTAAACTGGAGCGCAGTGATTAAGAACGATAATAATAATTAACCAGCAGTGAGTGGTCGACAATTGGCGTACATATGTAAGTTAAATATTACTCTAGATTGCGATAAAAAAAAAGAAAATTGTACATACACGTGGTACGGCATTACGCAGTGAAACATAATACGTATCATTACTAAAAATTTTGCATAATAAAAATTTTGCGAAAATAAATGCAGCGGTTTTTTTCCTTTCAAACTTTGAAGGCAGTTCTTAAACATTCATATGACATCAGTGGCGAATAATAATAATAATAATATCCAATATATCATTTCAGTCAAAAGACCCATATCAGATAACTTATCTTTGTTCATAAAAATATATAAATTATTACTTTATATTACTGTCAAAAATATATTGAGCAATGTTGTATGAATAAATCACACCAAGATTATAGAATTTGCCATGCAAATAAGAGTTATATTGTTTTTCCCTCTTTTCGCCGTTATCGGCCTTGAAGATCTACAGAAAAAGACGGATTGCTGTAATATTTGGTATTGGATCATCATACTCTTCCCGTATTAGATTATCATAATATTCTTTAAGATGAGCATGGACCAAGTTCTTTCAAACGATCTCATTTCCGCTCGTCGTACAGCGGCGGTTGCACGAAACGAACGTAGCATAAACACGCAGCTCTTTAGCTGACACAACCGCGCGCAAAATAATCGAGGTCGCTCAAATAGAAATTGCGCGATTAATACTTAATTACACGTCGCGGCAATTTTGCGCGCTTATAGAACTGGCGCATTTTAGTCACGTAAACTCCACGAGCGAAACTCTAATGCAACTAAAATATTCAGCTCTCTTTTCATTTAGCGCGAATATAAATTAAACGATAAGAAAGAAGCAGCAACGAGATTTCATCGATATTAGACGAGTTCTCTTTTGACTTTTGAGACTACTTTAGAACAGAATCTCGTTACTTCAGCTAATATATTATTTTGAGATAACATATAGAATGCATAAAAAATTATAATAGAAGGAGACTAGCGGATGAACTTTTAAAATTTTGTTTCTGAGAGGAAAACAAGAATTCTATTTCGCATGTTTTATAAAAATATTATTTAAAATTTCATTTATTTTCTACGATCGGGATCTATATTAGAAATCCATGTTAAACGTATTAACGTATATAACGTATCGTCGAATGTAACTGCGTTTCGTAATTCCGTTAAAAATAAACACGCCGGGATTAAAAGCTTATACACGCGACGAATTAACTGGCACAACTTCCATCGTGATATGGTAAAAAGGTTGACGCTTTATTTCGCGCGGTAATGAAATCGTGCCGATTTATAACTGGCTCGACCCGGTCGGCGCGGCCGTCTCCATCCTCGGCCGGAAGTAGATATGTACGTCATCGGTCAGCGTGTTATCGGCACAATACGTGCGCTCTCGCGGAATTCGTTTCGCTAACTTTAGATTCCGTTTGCTGTAATTTAATTACACGACGGACAGCGCAAACTAGAATGCTGCTGCCGCTGCCGCCGCCGCCGCCGCCGCCGCCGCCGCCGCCGCCGCTCGACCCGGATGAAATATGTCAATGAATTTATCGCAGCCGCCGGGGCCGGACATTTATTCGCGCTGCAAAAGTGAATTCGATTTCTCGCCGGGCGTTTTGATTTATTCGCCGTGATAGATTGGATAGATTATGTAGTCGCGCGCGAAAAAAGCCGAGCCAAGACGTCGCCCGGATGGCGATCGATCGATACGTAACGTCACCCATCTGTAATCCTTAACAATACGCCACCGTCTCCCGCTCGGCGTTTAGGTGGTTTGCGGCGAAATTCCTTGAGCGCGGATTCTTCAATTCGCCGTGGAGCACCGCACGGCGCGAGGGACCCTGCGGCGGAATGCGGGACGAATTAATTACGCACAGTATTAATATCTCAGGGGAAAGCCATTGTGTTTGGATGCAGCCAGCAGGATATGTCGATAATTGCCCCGCCGAAGATTCGCCGCTCGATAACTGCGGCGCGATCGCGCGCAATCGGATTCATTAAGGCCAATTAATCGAGGCATCCAATTAAGATAGAATTCTCTACGAAATTCTTTGACATCCGAATATTTCGGAAATGCCTAGGCAAGAAGAGGCACCTTATCGCACGGTGTATCACCGTGTGCATCGTGTCGATAGCCGGTCGGTACGCGATGCGCGCCGGTGAGATACAACGATGAGATACGACGCTCGATAACGTTCGTCGAAGACCCATCGATCGGTCGACGGGGCCGCGTGGTCACGCATCTAACTGGGTCCATTAACGCCAGCTAATTAATGTATCTGATTAAGCAAGGCATCGACGCACATGTATCATCTCAAGTCCCGGCCATGCTCGATCCATATATAATATCTGGTATCTCGATATAGTTGCATTGCGCCCCTCCCCCCCCCCTCCTTTTCCGCTCTCCCGTATAAGCCGTGCGAGCGTACATCGTCGGCGCGGGTATAAATCTTTGTTATTTGACATAATGGCCACTCGTGCGGAGGTCCGCACGTACGCTGTAGATTATTATTATTATAAATTCCCGGTGACGTATGCCCGACGACGTTCTTACGAATTTCAGCGAAGGTAATGATGTACATCGCGGCGCGGCGCGGCGCGGCGCAACGTCGTCCGCGCGATCGACGAGGATTCATGACGCAAATGCCGCAAACATAGAATAATATGCCTGGTATCCTATCGGCCTGTATATAGGAACTAATGTACCGTTAAATCTTCTAAGGAATCTGTCAACGGCAGGATATCCGATAATTCTTGGGTCGACGTACCCCCCGCGTGTTCTACAACGCGCATTCGCTGTCAGACATTTGGAAAGACTTTAACGGGTTATATAATACACGCACACACACACACACACACGCACACACAAAATTCACGTGTCGAGAGTAATTTTGCTTTCCTACAGCGAGAGAAGTTGTTAAGCTTACCTAATAATGAGACCTCTCGTCTTAAGTTAAGTAAATAGCATGCGTATTACATTATATTCGAATAAGAATGTACTCGCATTAGATAGTATTTGAATATACTTATGTTTATCGTCAGGAAAATGTTTTTCATTTTCTATGCTAATAAAATATCTTGACTATTTTAAAAATATTATTGCTAAATATAAATTATACAAATTTAAAACTATCTTAAAAATATAAAGTTATAGCTTAATTAAAAACCATTGATGAAAAATCGTAAAGTAAAACTAAATTGTTTTGCTTTCTCGAACTTTTTCATTTAGAATTGTCAATGACACTTTTTCCCGAAAATTTTTTTTTATTACGAAAAAGTATATTAAACCTAAGCTGAATATAAAATAAAACTAAATTGTTTTGTTTTCTTGTAATTTTTTATTTAAAATTGTCAATAGCATTTTTTTAAAATTAGACATTACAAACGCATTCTGCGCGCGTGACAATTGTCAAAACGATCCTCTGTGAAATCAACACAATGACAGCTATTCACGCAAGTTAGCGCAGCCAGAGATCCAATCAGCGTCACGGAAAAGCGGCAACAATAAACTTTGAGATATTCGAATATCGACTTAACATGAAAGGACTAGACTAGACATTTAGACACGCGCTCATTTACAAACGCGCTCTGCGCGCGTGCTATTTATCTTCTTCAACACAAGAGCAAAAATTAATATAATACTATTATACTACTGTTAAACTATAATATTTTTAACTTCTTGATACACAATTGTCAAGATGATCGCTCGCTATGCGAGATCAATACAATAACAGCTATTCGCGAAATTAGCGCAGCGAGAGAACCAATCAGCGGAATAACGGCAACAATAAATTTCGAGATATTCGAGTATCGATTTAACATGCCTTTTTTTAGAAGGAGACTACAACATAACAGTTTTTTATATTATATATTTTTATATTATTCGTTGATGGTACCGTCGTGATGAAAAATAGAAACTCATTTATCTTTGTTCATCTTATCTTTGTCCTTGTTCAAAACCGATTCGAAAATTTCATTCGCTACTAATCTCGCCTGCCTTTTACAAATTGTCATTTGTAAATTGACAGTAACTCACGAAATTAGCGCAGCAAAAGAACCAATCAGCATCGCGGAAAAGCGGAAAAACAATAAACTTCGAGAAATGTGAATAATCGACTTAACATCTCTTTTTTTATAAAGGATTTTTTTTTATTATGAAAAAGAAATAAAATTATACTTTATACGAGAAGAATTATTAATTTGATGTAATTTATACATGGCCGAATTATATTTTAACAAAAGAAGAAAAATTGATGAAAAATAAATTAATTCTGTATTAGTTCTTATACAATCTAAAGTTCAGATGACCTCCCAGTTAGTTACACTGGGAATTAAAACGTCTCTAGAAGCCCGAAATGTTTAGGATACGTTATATTTCACGTTGATTCGCTTCCGCAGATAATCGAGATGAACCGTCCGAGAGAATTCCCAAATAAAACAAAAAGCAAATCATCCCCTCCCAATATCACTTCTACGCGTATGTCCATGTGACCCACGCGCGACAGATCGACGTGCATTTTTCACGCTGCAGCCGATATTGCGGCCCGTTGAATTATGCATATACGGCGCAGATATCATTTCGTTCGATAGCTGGCACGGACGCTTAGCGTGAGCGATCTGTCACTGATGCTTAATGACCGGCATTAATTGGTTATTGTCAGTGCCTCGGTCATCGATCGCGATATCCTATGTTTCCGCAATACCGCGACGTAGTTGTGCTCCGTTGTCCAAATGCGTCCCTTTATCAGGAAGCAGAAAGAAATTTTATTTGGCGCTAGAACGAAGAAAACCATTCAAGAGGGTAAATCGTTCGTTTACTCCCAGAAGCTTAATTTATTTGAAAAACCAAAAATTTACGCGCACGTGCGTCGCGCGCACGATCGAGTTTAATTATCATTGGGAATTGCAAACAGAGGTAGAAATCTGCATTTTGCATTCGCATTTTTCATTACACTGTGCAAGCCCGTTTCGCCGCGATGCGCCCTAAAAGTTCTCTGTCGCGTACATTTTTTAAGCGTTCGAAACTTTTCGCGGCGAACTTTTATATTAATTTATTTCCGCAAGCTTTCACGCGGGCTTTCGAGGCATTACCGTGGGGGGGGGGGGGTATATACAAAGTGGCTCGCTCTTTCTTTAACGGCTTCGCCTCTGTCAACGGAGGAACGAGAGACGTTTTACGATAAATCCCATACGATCGATACATGTATTACTCGATCAGTCATTTATAAAACTCGCTTATTGTATTGTGAATATATCGCGCAATATCTGCAGAAAAATAGGAAATCGCATTTGCCACGAAACGCGAAGCCCGCCTTCGTGGCGCATGATCGCGTAACGCTTGTTCCCGTTCCAACTCATGACCTTTATTGCAACCTTATGACATCCCTAAGATATTTTTCGACGATCGCCGTAAGAGGACAAAGGCTCGCCTTTCGCATAGCCTCCGTGCGACGCACGGTTGACTGATAGCGTGCTGTATAGAGCATTCCAAGCGTCTCGCCAAGATCGGACTTCTTTCGACAACTGTGCAAAGTACAAAGGGGATGCGATACGCAGGCACCGGATACCGTCCGGAATTTTATGACTGATCTAATCAATGAAGGGTCCAGTCTCTATATGTACGCCGGATATCCCGCATGCTCTCCACTTCCACGTCCAAAGTATTATTGAATTTCCAGACAGACGAGACAGACTAGACTTCCGTCCTGAGTCGAGGTCGCAGGGGATCCTTTGTCAGCTTACACCGAATATCTTCTTTCGTCCGTGGAAGTGAATGTCAATTGCAGAAACTACCGGAGATAACAATCGATCGCGCGCCCCTGCTCGTTGACGATCGCGTGTTCGAGTGCGTTTATGAATAATAATCAAGTTTATAAGTTTATTAATAAAACTATCCCAATTTTAATAGTAATAATAATTTTATGTTAAAAATACTGGGGAATTGTCGAGCTTACGAGATATTCTCGTTCTGTATGTAAATAATTTAATATCCTCCGCTTTGAAAAACAAATTGAATTATGTAGCATGTATTCTGATAATACTGAGCGTAAAGTACATTTCTATCATTCATTTTAAACAATAAGATAATAAATAACATTACTCGGCAGGATTGGATTTTATCCTATAATTTTTCATTTTTCTAAATTGAATTTATATATATATATATATATATATATATATATATATATATATATTCAAATTTATATACATTTGTAACAATTGCTTCTATCGCTACGTGCCGTTAACAGGCAAATTTCCAATGCAGCAGCTCAAAGCTATATTTCTAAATCGATAATGAAATCGATCTGAAAATCGATTACCCTTTTCCCACCTTCCTTCATTTCCCTATTATTTATTTTAATTATTACATTATCTCTCGATTGAGAAGAGAATGAGAGAAGGAGCAGTTGTGTTTGTATTCGCAATGCTGTATAAAATGCATTTTTTCAGAGATATAATCGATCATTTTTCCAAAATAATCCATTTATCAAAATAGTTTACTTGTCAGATGCTTCCAGAAAAGATATACGATATATCCTTCATAAGATTACATATAAGGATTATATATAGACTCAAATCTTCCACAGCTTCTTTTATTTTTAACATACAGTCTAAAGTTTATTTTGAGAAAAGATATAAATTTATGTTTATGTTTATTTGTATATTATAATATATAAATGTTTATTTTTATATTATAATAGAAAAATACGTCAACATGTTAAAATATAATTCCGTTTACGAAAATATCTTAATAAACTCACGCAGTTTCATTATTTGCGAACCGTTCCGCGAATACTTTGCAAAGTACTTGAGAATGCGTTTCACTTTTTTTTCCTCCGCGCGGTAAAAAGCTGCGTGCAGCTGAAGGCTTATTTTCTTACCGAGTGGGTAACAATGTACTTTTCAGTTGCCATGAATTGTAAAGCAACATTTTGTTTTCCGGGGAATATAATAGGAGAAAACGCTGCTCAAGAACGAATATAGGCGAATGTCTCGCCGTGTCTGAACAATGAAGACATGCTCTACTAATGGCGTACTGTTGCAATATGTAGATTACAGGATATATACATGTATATTGCGTATTATGTATATTACGGCGATATCAGATACCGTGTCGACTGAGGTTGACACGAAACTCGGGAATGGTGCAGGGACATGAATTCCATCGTTAATGCTTAATTACGGGTAGTGCTTAATAATCGTATTAGCCTTCGGCTACATTATACTACAATTCACGTGTCGATCATTCTTCGATACAAACCATCGATGAAAATATCTAATCATATCACCGAATGCATCATGGAGGATACTTATCGCGAAGCAATCACCAGTCGTATTCCATCTAGTTCCAAAAATTAATTAATTTTCAAACACTACATATATCAGATTTTTTTGGAATTAACGTTTGACTGTGTGATGAATATTACAGATCTTAAAGTATCTGATTTATTCCAATTAAATAATAAACAAATGAATAATAAACAAATAATAAACAAACCAATTAAATAATAAATAAAATTTCTAAAAAAAAAGGCATGACATCGATACTCGTATCTATCAAAATTTTCTCAAAGTTGACGCTTTTCCGCGATGCTGATTGATTCTCTGGCTGCGCAAACTTTGTGAATAGCTGTCATTGTACCTCACAGCGAGGATCGTTTTGACAATTGTGTATCAAGAAGTTAAAAATATTATAGTTTAACAGTAGTATAATAGTATTATATTAATTTTTACTCTTGCTTAAAAAAGAAATAGCGCGCGCGCAGCGCGTGTTTGGAATGTTTAGTATTGAATAAAAATGAGAAAATAAGGGGCATATAACCGAATCTTCTTACTTGAAATTTGTTTATTGAAATTATAAAAATAGACATTTCGACTTGTCATCGGGTCATCTTTAGTGTGAAAATCTGTGAGTAAAGATGGACTATATAAATCTGTTTGTCACATCTACATTTGATTTTAGAAAGATATCGATATCTTAATTTAAAGTTATCATAATAGAGAAGCAATCGCATACAGTATTGTATAGATCACGTATGCGAAATGTGTTTCATAAACTATTAAATTTCAGTAATCGCAGTGTATGAGACGTGCAACAGATATCGCAGACATATTTTTCCCTATCAAAATAATATTTATCGTCGCGTTGGTGCCTTCGCGCAAAATAAACTCGCGCGATGCGCGAAGCTTTATATTCTCTAGCTGTATATTCGAACCAACATTTACATTTCCAGTCGTGCCGGTATGCCAACACGGCCAGACGAAGGTATTCGGCGTGGCGCGACAGGAGACTGCGAGGATCCCCTGCGAGCTGGAGGCGAACCCGCCGGAAGTATCGTTCACCTGGAAATTCAATAATACAATGGAGGCGGTGGACATACCTCAGGCGCACGTCACGAGCGACCGTACACGCTCGACAGCCTCCTACACGCCGATGACCGAGCTGGACTACGGCACTCTCCTTTGCTGGGGCAGCAATGACCAGGGCACTCAGCTCGAGCCGTGCGTCTACCATATCGTGCCAGCTGGTAAGTGCTCGGCCTCACCTCGGGCTTCTGAAAAATTGCTTCGGATTTAGCCCACATACGTTTCCCGATGTTTCCTCACACACAATACGCGCACTCTTCTTCTTCGCCATAATCGATTTGCCAAAAAATATTCACCGGCGGTCCCCTTCGGGCTCGTTTACACATTTTTTCTTTTTTCTTTTTTTTTTTCCAAGCGGTTTAGCTGCGCGTTAACACCGAAAATGACAATTGTTAAAATGTTAATGCGCTTTTCACGCCCGAATGTGCTGTAATGAAATGCGTTATCGCTGCGCATTTTACATTGTTGCGTTAAATGTAATTGCCACGTAATGTATTTTGAAACTAATTACAATGTAATTAATAATTCCGCAAAAATTTATTACATGCAAATGTCTAAAGTGGCATAATTAAGTGATGCAATGAACGAAATGTATTTCCTGAGTCGAATCGTAATGGTACATGTGGTACATTTGAATTTTTTGGAATTTTATTGAATTGAAATACAAATGTATATTATACGATATAAATTAATTATGAGTATATAATATGAGTATATAAATTATGTAACATTTGATATTTTGATATGATTCTGCGATCGCCAATGTTAACGTAATCATCGTTAGGTGAATAAATCAAATGAAATGAAGACAGATAAATCTTTCGATGACATCGCAGCTGTGACACAACTTTTTAGAGGACAGCAATCGATTTTGGTAGACGAATGTTGTGCTGTTCCGAAACTCTTGAAAAGCAGATTCGATGCATTTATTCTTCTTGTCGTCGAAACACTACTATTCGACATCCAGTGAATTATAAATGCAACGCGTTCTGCAATTCACTGCGTCTTCATCGAATTATCGGCATCTCGATAAACTGAAAAGAAAACTCAATGTAACTTCAATAAATCAATGTGCTCTTCGAATTTTTTGCTTTTCTTGTACTTTGAAAACGAAGAGAATCAAGGATTCAAGGATAGTTTAGAAATAATTTTAATATAAAAATATAGAATTAATAGTATTTAAGATAAGGAAAGAGGTAGAAAACATCTATAAATTCAGCCGCGAGTTAATCGATTAAAATAATACATTTACACTTACATATTTCTTGTTACAAGAGACTATATTATTGCAACGTTTTGAAAATATTAAATATATATGTATGTGTATTGAGACATTAAAGATATAAGGTTGTTTAATTTTAAAAAATTAGTTAAATTAGTTTAATTAAAATAAAAAAATTAACAGTATTAATAATTATTATTATTATATACATATATATATATATATATATATATACACACTGTTATCATAAATATAATATATATTAATATTGCCATAATAAACAAGTTCTAAGACTCTGATATACTAATATACTATTAAATATAACAAAAAATAAAGCAAATAAGCCAAGCACAATAAAAAGGCACAGACATTAATTTTTAATAAAATTTAATATAATAACTCTTGCATGTTTCGGTCAATTTTTTGACCATCTTTATCAAAGACATGAATTATTACGTACGTATTATATACTTATTATATTAAATTAGGTTTTATTGAAAATGAACGTTTGCGCACTTCTTATTGCGCTTGGTCTTATTTGTTGTTCTTTAATGTTGTTGTTTAATACTGTCAATTCTTTGTTTTAACTAACTTTTATAACTTAATTAACGTCTAAATTAAGCATTATATTTTTAATCAATGACTTTAATAATATAATTATCCTCGAATCGTTCGTGAAATAATTTCGAAATGAGAAAAATTATAAAAATACTATCGCAATTTTTATCATATTTGTTATCTCCACATTTTGTATAGATTAAGTTTCACTAATTTAAATTTTATATTTCAAATTGCCAGAACATATATTAATATTCGTACATACATATATTTTATATTCTAAAGATTAATTTAACATTTTCAAACATAATTTATCGAGAAAATCGTCATTATTCTTGAGATATATTTGCACGCGTTGGTAAAAACTGGAAAAAGATATCGCCACATTTTTATCGCCATAATAGCATAAAGATTCTCGTAAAAATGAGTTAAAGAAGATAGACATTTTTATATATTACGAAAGAATTTGTTCTTCGTCATGAAAAATCGCTTTTCCTCGTAAGAACGAGAGAGATCGTACATGAACGTATCAATACGTGACAAACGCACTTTAGTACTTCGCTTGGCACAGAACTACGCTTAATAAAAACTGTCGTTAAAGCGAACGCTGTGTAAAAAGAATATGTCAATTTGAAAATCGTAATCGCTCGAACAAAAATGAAAATCTACTAACTAAACCGTGTATGAGAGGCGATCAAATCTCGAAGCATGTATCGAGACAGTTGCTCTGTCGGCAATTTTTTTTCGGAAAGTTCATTCTCGTCCAAAATCATTTTATTATTGCGGAAAATCTGTAAAATGAATCTTTATACGTATACAATTTTGTGCATATAAATAATGAAGATTCGATCAGTAATAGTGAGTAGATATTCTTATTTTCATTCGAACGCTTAAAATTAATTCTAATTTATCACATTTTCCTACATCCAAATACGCAACGGTGTACAAATAATGAAAACGGATAGGAACGTTAACTCTCAATTAAACAATCCCGGCTTAAACAAATTGTGCCTTTAAGCCCAAATGTAATTGCGTAGTTAATTTAATTAACAGTTTCTCACACTACGAGCGATTGCCACCAATCGTGTTCGTTTGCGGAAGCAATTCGATCGGGCGCCAAATATTCTCTATGGTATCATAGGATACATTCCAAATTCGCCAATTAAGCATTCATTCATGTTCGCTAATTACGTTGCTAATCGACACGCAGAATCGTGTCCGATATTGATGCTGATCGCGCGCGAATCCAACAGGCCGCCCGGACACGCCGCATAACTGCTCCTTGTTAAACCAAACCACCGACTCGATCTACGTGGAATGTATAGAGGGCTTTAACGGTGGTCTGCCGCAAAAGTTCACCATGCAGGTGGACCGTGAGGCCGGGTCCGGGAAGAGCGGCGGCCCCGTGATCGTCTACAATCAGACCAGCAAGGTGCCCATCTTCTCCGTCAGCAATCTGGAGCCCGGCAGCAACTACGAGGTTTCCATTTACGCCGCTAATGCCAAAGGTCGCAGCGAGACCGTGCATTTCCGTGCCACCACCCTGAATCTCCCTGAGAGGCGAACAGGTGAGTTGTCACCGGCCCGCCAAACGACCAAACTGAGAGAATGACCGATCACGAGTCGATCCATGATCGAGTCGTCCAACCATGTATTTGCCCAGACGATTCATAAGTAAGTTTCGAGCGGCGCGAAACCTCCCAAAGTGGTGCGGTATCGTTAGGTAGAGAGTAGAGATGTTCGGAAGAGATGTTCCACGGAGTTTTAAGTAGCTTTGTGTTTCGAGTAGAGTTCTGATTACGATAGAGCTGCGATAATAATAAGTTTAACAATAGTGCCATAACAATGCTGTAATGACCATCAGAATTAATGATAACGATAACAATACTGAGTTACTTGAAAGTTCAGATGTATTGATTTTTTTATATCGTTTACTGATTCAGGAGTATTTTTTCAGGATTATTTTGTAAACAAACTTCTGCTTGGTTTCGGGAAAGAATGAGATTTTCAAAATATTTAGCTTCACCTAGATCTTTTACTACCAAAGATTTTAATCATTGCCTAAATAATATGTGGTAATATGAATGTCATAATTTCATTTCTCTCTTTTCTGTGAGATTTTCTCAAGCTTGGCGTGTTAGACTCCAGTTAGTTTATCGAGCAGTCTCTCGTAGTCTCTCGACTATGTCAATGCCATAACAATACCGCCCCGTATACTTCGCCGTATAGCATAAAACGACGAATGCCTCGTAAATGCATTGAGAATATATAAACAGAAAGTGGCACATAAGGGAAGCATCATAGAGGGATATTGCTTATGAATCGATCTAATATTTTGAGCACTGTTCGCTACGCTGCACGGCCTTGCATCGTAGAGCTCGTGTGAACATGTTGATCCTCTCTCGTGCAATAACATCGTAACTCGATTTCAGCGGCTTTTTGAGTGGCCGCATGAAAGTTCACGAGTATATTACGCGCTCACGGCCCATAATCGTGCATTTATGTTGATTTGCGCGAGATCATCCAGACAGTTTGCATTAGACATTCCTTATTACCGCTCGGAGTTAGACAAACAACTACAGGCTAATATACGGAAAAGTTTAAATCAATAGTAAGTTTATAATGGAATTCGATACCTCCTATGCCCCTATGACGAAAATTTAACTTACGAAAATTTAACTTAATAATGAAATAAGCAAAACTATTTGATAAAAGGGGAAATATTCATTGAAAACAAATGCATGTTTAAATTATAAAGCACAATTATTTTATTTATCTTCTTTTACTGCTTTTTCTATTATATCTTACAGCTTCCTTACAAAAACAACTTGCTATCTACTTAAGACCTATTCGGAGATAAATAAATTTTTCACCATAATATACTGATAAATAATCTGATAAAAAATATACATATATACATATTTCAAAGAAAGTTGATATTTGATCTGCTTTAATGATGATTTTATTATCCTTCTCGGATAAAGGAAAATTTTGATAAAAGTTTCTCTGCTTAAAATAATTAATTGTAATTAATTGTAATTAAACTACAAAGTCACAATTAAAATAGAATATTATAATAAATTTTAATGGAAGTCGCTTGAAGAGAACATTATTCTCTCTAAATTATGCAATAATCCATCATTTGGTGTATCTAAATACTCGATAATGCTCAATATCATATTATTTTTATGATTCGTTCGCAACACCGCAACACCGATTATAAAATATTTTGACAATAACATTTATTAGCTTTTCATGAACACGAATGTTACATATGGGCGAAAGATATCGTGTTTCGGTAATATATGCGGAATGTACATGCGTCATGTACACGAAATTTTTGCTCTGAAATATGTGGTCGACTGGAAAAAAAAAAAAAAAGAAAAAAGAAAAAACATATTTTCTACGAGTTACGATGATATTGGATTCGTCCGCTCGAAATCCGTGTCTATTTCGCATTATGGCGATATTATCTCTTTACTTCAATCAAAGCACACGTATGTCATGTGAAGCTGTAAGCGTGTTAGAATTACGTGTAGAGAACTGCATCGAGATCGTAGCAGACGTACAGTATTTACGAAATGTAATTAGATGTATAATCGACACCGGCGCATGATCGCTCGTCATCAATGACCGTTTCGTATCTCTTTAGATTTATCACAGTCAATGATAATTAATATCAATGATTTAAAACGAAATGAGCAAAATAATTAATAATAATTGCACGCATCAATATTACAAGGGAAAGAGTACGATGACAAAGTGGGTAAGATGATGATTTGCTAATATTTCTAAGTTAATAACAGATAACGAATCAGTACCAAACGTGTTAGAGATTTTTCATGATAATAAGTAATTTATTGTAATTTGATTGTCTTTAATCTGTCAACGACAAGAGATAATGTAATAAGAAATATATCCGTATATAATTTTGTGATATTCCTTCGTGATTCTTTCATCGTGGTATTCTTTCAATATATTTTTAATTTTTCTATATTTTATCTAGAACTATCGTAGATTACATCTAGAAATATATAACGTATTATTTTCCATTTCCATATTATAACATTTTGCTAAATGGATGAATAAATATAATGACTATGATAAGATAACGAATGTATAAAATTACATAATTGTAAATTATTTTTATTCTGCTTCTAATTTTGTTTTAAATTATATATAAATAATTGTTATTTTTGTTTTCGTCTAAATTTTATTTTCTTGAAATTATATTATTATAAATAATATTTTTTTGTCCATAAATATTATCTATTTGTATTTTATCATGTTATTCAAACATTATAATAACGGAATAATATAAAAAAATAATATAAAACAATTAATTTTTATTAAGAAGTTAATTTTAATTTTTATCATCTTATTGAAAGAATTTTACCTAAATATGAAGATAAAATGACAACATTGACAAGTTTTTAAACAATTTAAATTATACAAAATTTTAATTTATTTATAAATTTTTATAAATTTCTATTTATTTATAAATTATGTATAAATTTATAAATTTTTCAATTTTTGCAAATGATAGACAAAATTATAACTAATCAAAAAGAATTAATTATTATTTTTACATAAAAAATCGAAATAAATCGACAAACCTTGAGGTCGTCATCTTACTCCTTACCTTTTCCCTACATAGGTTGTCTCAAAAAAGTAAATGCATCCTTTTACCATTTCTTTCTCCTTTATTTATTAAAACTTTTGATTCTTATGTATTAAAACTTGTAGATAATTATTTATCGGCATAAATACTTTACACGGATTCAACATAAATTAATAAAAAGATAAGCTCTTTTAAAGCGAATATATATTTTTTATATATTTAATTTATTCGATTCTTTAATGCCAAATGGCTTGGATTAAATGAAATCAAAATGCAAATTACAACTCTTCGACCGAGATGATAAGGAAAACCCAAGAATTTCACTGTGTGTCAGAGTGCACTTCCGCCTGTGCTTTTAAAATTTACCCGCGTCGCAGGAATCATTACGCTTTCGGTAGTAGTGTCACGCTGTAACCCCATTAAACAAATTTCTCGGCCTAATTTAAGCACTGGCAACCCCGGTCCGCTCTGCCGCATTCTTCTAACTAATTGCTCGCGATTAGCCATTTGGATGGCACGTAGACGGATGTTAAGCGGTGTTACGCGCGTTAATAATGCACGGCTAATAGGCGGCGGCTGCGGAACCCGTCGGCGTCGTCGTTTATCCGCTCTACTGCGGCCCGAAATGCCAGCGGATCCGAGAGGTAAACCAGACTATAAAAGACTTTCGTATTTCGCGTCAGTTGGCCCTCCTTCGTTACAAATCGTCGTTCCTTACGCTACACTCGCCCGATTTATATCCAGTCCCGCCGCCGCCTGAACTAAGAAGACGATATGTGGGTGCTTTCTTGTAGAAGAGAAAAAAAACTCCGAGCTCGAAAGCGTCACAATCCTGTGGTGAATTCTGTTTTCGATTCCGCCACGTTATATACGTTTCCAAAATCTTTCGTCAAACTTTTTCGAGGTCATATCGAGGAAGGAAAAAAATGTGCCACGCAAACGCAAAATCGGAATTTTTTTCACGCTATGAAGGTTGTATATGAGTGAAACGCGAACGCGTATCTCTTATATCGTCGAAATCTGCATTCGGCTTGAACATCCGGAAAAGATACACTTTGCTCGCGTAATATAAAAGCTATGGACTGCGTTGAACGACTGCACGCCATCGAATGGCAGCTTTCGAAGCGATAAAAATGACAAAAATATGCGCACGGATCGGTTCGTCCCGCTCGATGACTGGCAGGTATCGATTGCATTTTGACGTTTTGCATTAAAATACGTCGGTGCGCAGCGTGACGAACGATTGGCACATTTCATGGAAATCCATCGGCGTGATCGAGCTCTCTCGAGGAGATCGCGCGCCATCGAGCACGCGAAAACGCGAGGACGCATTATGGTGGGCAATATTACTGACTGATTAAGCTTCGTTCGTTCAGGTGTCTTGATGATTCCTCGATGGATTGCCGTAAATTATGAGTGAAAAGTGCCGATTAGATTCGCGGTCAATTTTTCACAAATAAATCCTATTTAGAATCATCTGAATAACGATTAAATTTTAAGAAAGATGAATAAAGATGGAAAAGTTTTTTACCAATATGATTTTACTGACTGATTTAACACACAGATATTGTCAAATACAAACTGTTCCATTCAACTGTCAGATCAATATCAATTATTTCTGTAGTAGACGATTCGGTGAGGACGATTTCGTATTTTGCAAAATTGCACCTGTCTTCAGATTAACTTATTTATTGCGATTACTTTAATTACGAGAATTTGATAATCAAAATAATTCAAGAAATATAATCATATAAAAATGTAATGGATTATAATTAAATAACTAATTAATCGTTTATAACAACGTTTCAAAGAAAAGAATAATTATATACCAAAGAAAAATTTATATTTTATCGTTTTATATAACAATATCATATATTCTTCAATTCTCAAGATCTTTGAATAATTCTATTTGTATCTTTCGTTACAAAACTTGTAAAATTTTAATTAAAAAAAAGAATCTTTTTTACAACGAAGTCGTAACTAATATTCTAATATTCTATAAATTATAAATATAATATTCTATAAATTTAATATGTTTGTTTGTTAGTCTCTTTTTAATTGCAATGTGACACAAGTTTGCCAATTATTTCCAAGTTTGCTCGATACAAGCCTACCAGGCATGGCTAATGGCCGACCATAATCTCCCATTGTTTATCCAACGTCACGTGTTTCCGCTACTCGTAAAACGACTCTCGGCCTCGCGTTGCCGCGTCGATTTCCCTTGAAACCATCCCGCGCGCGAATCCTCGAATCAGTTAGATGAAGGCTGAGGCTGGTGTGTTGTGCCACTTCCGGTAGCAGGTGAAAGACTCGCGCAACCACCCTCGCCGGAGAATTGCACGATCCGGGAGGAGAGCCGGACGACCGTGCGGGTGAGCTGCGCCGAGAGCGAGTACTTCGACGCGAACACGGCCACCTACGTACTGCAGGTCTTCGACGCCGACACCAGGCGACTGCTGGCGTCCGCAACGAGCCTGACGCCGAGCATGCTCGAGGTGACGAATCTGCCGGCCGAGAGGAGCCAGTCCGGCCTCGTGCTGTCCCTCAGGATTATGACGGCGCACGCCATGAGCGACGCCACGGTACTCCACAGTCCGCACTTTGTTCAGGAGGGTAATACCAATAAGGAGCACCAACGTTACCCAGGTAGGGCCCAGATATACAATGGATCGTCCTACCAAACTCAACTCTTCCCCCCCCCGCCCCCCGCCCTTCGCCCTTCGCTCTTTGCCCCTCTGTTATAGTCCCACGATGATGCTTTTTGCGCGAAAACTCGTCATTGTGACCGAGAGAACCACGCAAATCGAAAATACGTCAATCCTTGTATTCAATGCTTGTATTCAATTCAAATTGTTCTTCTCTCGGCCGGCTCGGAGAAGAGTACTGTCACATCGCGATCGCGAAATTCCGAGGTAGATTCGTGTTCGTGAATAACATCCTTGTTCATCCTTGAATCCGTTATCCGTTTGAATTTACCGTTGTTCGAGTGTTCCCGTTCCCGACTGTTCCCGTTCCCGAACTTTTTCGCCGTGCAAATTTTACTTAAAGTTAGGAGCAATGGATATAATATATAAGAGAATATACTACATTTGCAAAAAATATAAGAATTGTGTTGTATAATGAAGGAGGAATAAGCAAAAAAATGCGATGCCTAGTGAAAAGTTGATATTAGTTGATATTAGTTTGCGATTTTTTTATATTTCACTTTTAATCACTCGCGAGTTTAAGTCTATTTATTTTCTTTCTTTGGATTATATCCACTTATCTGTGATTTTATCTCAATAGTAACTTTTTACATGCTTTATTATGTCTTCTCCCTCAGTTTTAAGGGAAATGTTTTAAGGAATCGGAAGACAGTATTCTCGCGTAAAGTAATAATTTCAAGTATAGTTATCGATTCTTTTATTGTTCAAATTTGTTTCTTTTTTATAAAATCCGTGACTCTTATTCCAAGCAGAAAACTCGAAATCGTTTTTAAACCTGCTTTTTTTATACGTCTTTTTTTTTGGAAAACAAATTATAGATTCTCTTCCTGTTAATCAATATTAGTTTATACACTCGGTGGAGACAGTTGCGGCGAACGCTTTATAGAGAAACCGTTTCATCCGAGTCGTGCAACGCGTGCTGAAGCAGATTGATATTCTATACGGCGACTTCATCGTTCGCGATGAAAATGCTCAGTCAGTGGAAACCACCCGACAGGTCAACACTTCGGCAAATTCATCACGAAGTATCTCGAAATTTGCATATTTGTTTTGCGCGCGTACCACAAATTTTTTATTTCCACATCCATCGAGGAACTTGGGATCATCGAATTAAAGGCAATCACCAGGGAATCCCGCGATTGACTTGCGAAATGCTGTTATACTGTTTGTACGATACGGTCAGATCTTGCATGCGCTAGATTCGTAGATTGACATAAAGTGCAATCTACATTATGCTACACGTCGTTGAAAGATTTTGCTTGTTTTTGCAATTAGACCGATAGATATGTCTTGCCACTGCCTATATTAGTTGCATTTTCTTCTACCCAAACTTCCGCTTGCAAATTTTTCTTCACATATTCGTGAACGTATATATTTCGTTAATTTTTCTGTATTATGCATAATTTAAGATGCAAAAGAACATTATACATGTATGTATAAATTAAAAAGCACTGCTGATGCTTTTGCATGTTAATTAATTATGAATTTTTCGTTTTTTTTTAACGTAAGATTTTAGCGAGCAAAAACAGTTACAGTCTACTGGATGTCACCGTCGTACATTTAATTAAAAATGTTCAAAGGGCAACTCTTCATTCATATTTAAATATGACAAATAATTATGCTGCAATATTTAGAACATCAAAGAAATCATTTGTATGTCAAATTCAATTTTATTTAATAAAGTGTTTCACGTGTGCGTGTTTTGATAGACATATGATCATTTTCTCTTCATTTCTCGCCGCGTATTTATCGTATTTAATACGTGGCATAATGAAAGATGAAAATATTTAATTTCGCTGATTGTTTCTGCAATGCGTGTCACAAAAATCGCAAAAATACGATACTAATTAATTATTTCAAAGTAATTATTATTTATAATTGGGTAGATTATAAATATTTTTTATTAAAAATGTTTCACACACACACACACACACACACACACACACACACACACACACACAAACACACAAAACACACATCTTCACTTTGATTTTTTATCCACGTATAAATAAAAACTGAAATGAACAAGAAATAACTATGCTCATTAACTTTATTAAATTTGCATAAATATTTTTATATATCATTAAACTAACATGATCACCGTCTATAAAATTATCTTAAAAGTATCTTAAAACGTAGACAATTATAATAAATTTCAAATGATTTATCAAGTAGCACACGTGAATGTTTCCATGCGAAATATTCTTATAATCTCGAAGTACGACAGGAGTGAGTAAGTATAAGATCATAAATAAATATAATAATCCATTATCTTCCATGTTGTGTTCCATTATGTTCCATGTTTGTTAGTTTTCGTGATGACACCCACGGTAAATCATTTACGTAAACAGTTTGTCTCGACTACGGCTGCAACAAATGACGTATTTTGTGCCCGGTAACACGGCACGTGTATTCGATCTTAAACGCGATTATATGCTATTGCATTGCACTCCCATCACCAGTCATGGATGCAACGACGTGTTACGAACGACACCGTTGAAGATAACTGGCGCAGATATGCTAATCGAAGATTTCGCGGCATTCTTGGCGGAAGTCGGTTTACCCTGGCGCATCTTGCCAACAGTCAGCACGTACACGAGAGAGCAAAGTCGGGAGAACTTGTTTCCAAAGGATACCGCTTGTGCGTGTAAATTCTGTCGAGAAGCATTCATCCAAAATTGCTCTGTGGCCAAGCTTGATATTCCAGCTTGATTGTCGGCGATCATATATGTGTGTATCAATGTGCATGGGCGTATTCTTCCGGATTCTTTCGCGGGAAAGAAAAGGAAAATTTATTAATTCTGTTTACACACATAAACAACAACTTTTTGCATTAATGAATTGTTTCTTGTATATTTTAGAGCTTAGAATATCTCCCCGCTTCTAATTTTGAATGATAAAAGTATTAGGTTTTGTAAATCATAACTTTTATTTTTTTCTTCCTTATTTTTTTCTTCCGAGGAAGAAAGTATAGACAAAATACAATTATTAAAAATGAAATGTAGATCTTTAATATTGCTATTGTTATTATTGTGCATACAAAATATGATTATTTTTCTAGGAATTTAAATGAATTTAAAAAAAACATTTAAAAAAAGACATAGAAAAGCTTCTTATGAAAAACCAAATATTATTATTATTATTACCAAATATTATTATTACCAAATATTATTAAAAATGTGATAGGTTAAACTAAAATAAAAAAGAAAAGGAATGATAAAAAGGCAAGAAAGATCATTTAATAAAATTTAAACCCTCCAAACTTCTCTCCTGGATACGTCCATGTCAATATTAATATATGGTTGAATATATGATTAAGATACGAAATACGAATTTTATTAATTACATCTTATTTAATGACATCTACCTAAACTCGGCAATGTACGTCACAAAACGCATCGAGGCGTCGTTTCGCTATCTGTGTTCCATCGTCATTTCAAATTCATTTATGTTAAATGTTAATGTTTTATTTACTTGCAACATTTCTGCCGTGTTAGACAGCTGTTACGATCAAACAATCTTAAGCTTCCCGAATGGAGTAGATTCTAGGCAACGTTAGCGTGTAACACGAGGGAATTTCAGGAACAGCGCTTTCAATTAATCTTTCGTAAATTAATAGATAAGGTCACCGAAAGCAGCTTAAGTTCGAAGACAATGAAGCTGCACGCACAAGTGACGCGCACAACGGAACGCGGCGTTATTGCACGAAGAGCTCGAGTCATGCACCAGAGATTTGTTCACATCCATCTATTGTATCATGAGGTGTTTCACAAGACAAGTCCGGGATAAATCCGGGAAATCTAATTTAAATTAATCTGGAGTTCAGAGACGCGGCCGTACATTTATCGTGCCTCATTTATCACCATGAAAATGTATTACACGGATTGTATATTTCTTTATATAATTCAATTTTATATCATTCGAACGAAACATTTAAACCGCAGGGTTGTTTGAAAAACTCTCTTCGAGAAACATATTGCGAAATAACATATTATGCGAAAATATAAATTAATAAAAGATAAAAAAATTGTAATATTTTAATATTTTAAAATATTTCAATTTAATAGTTTAATATTTTTAAATGTTTTAATAGTTTGAATTAAACTATTAAATATTTAATAGTTTAAATATTTTAAAACACTTTATCTCTCCTTCTGATCCAAATGTACAAATTTATTTTTTATTGTATATAAATTTAACTTTTATTGCGTCAGTTATTATGGAAGACAATATTTTTTTATAAGTTTAATTTAAAAATCCGATAAAATTTCTCCACAAACAATAAAGTTTTTAACCGAAATAAACTTTCCTTTGTGCTTTCAATATTACAAAATGTTGTAATATTTTTTTTTTTTTATATGATTTCAATAGATATAAACTCATAAATTTTCATAATCGTTCATACTACCATCTATTTTCCGATATTACATTCAAATGAAAAAACATATTCGAAGATATCGGAAGTCTAATAAAATACACTTTCCGCGCACGTACGAAGAACATGAATTCAAATCGTCATTATCTTAGTTTGATGGTCGCGAATGTTGACGCATCCTTGGCTTTAATATTACCTTAGGATAAAGGGGCCGAAGCGGGGGGAGGGAAGAAGCGGGACCGGAACAAGGATGAGAGCCAGTAGAGAAGCATTCATTTAACAGAGTTCGCGGATATAAGTGGGTTTTGATTAGCCTCCAACTTGAGTATACCGCAGCAGTTCGGAATGGAGTAGATTTGAATCCCAAATTCATTGCTAATGCGGTTGTATGATCTATGATCTGCGCAAACACTCGCCGACCGCGTATTTGAGAGGGATTATTTTTCCATGAGCCTCTTTACCTCCTACGGAAATGGCGTACGCGGATTTGGCATTTGTTGAAAAAGCCGGTGGGGCTATCGCTCTTGAATCTACATTCTACGAGCTAAATATCTACCTGTTAATCATGAAAAGTTTGAATAACGAGTTTTCTCGAGTTTAACTTTATCATGATCACACGTATTAAACGATAACAACTGGGGAATATCTGTAAATAGGAGTAAATAGGAGCTTTAAACGGGAACGGAATATGTATTCCGGATGAAAAGTGAGGGTGGGATACGGAGAACTTTAATCTTCCGTTTTATTTTTATGCGCGAGTGAATTATTAGGATTTTTAGCGATACTCGGACGGATATTAACAGTCAGGAAGCAACAACGCGATATATAATTAGACCGTTTCTAAAATACGGAAATAGGTAGAATGGGGAAGGGGAGGGAGAAAGGATGCATCATAAATTCTCATTGCATTCCGTAAATCGATTGGGTCGTGATAAACCCGAGAGGGGTGCTACCGCATAGGTGGGTTCCAACGCGGAGCTGTCTTTACGATTGCGTCGCAGCTAAGAGAAACGTTATACGTGCGCATTTTTTACGATCACATTTTTTACGGTCCGTGCTACGCACGCACATGTACACACGACACACACACACACACACACACACACACACACACACACACACACACACAAAATTCACATATCTATCGCGCGTACTCTCAACGTATCAGAAGCGCAGGAAGGATGCTACGCTTGCAGCATGCGGCGTTCCCACTTCCGAGTTAGATTTATATTGCGAGCTACACTTTCCACGGACTTTAATCGCAGACGAATAAAAAGAAGAGATATTCGTAAGATTCTTGCGATCTGAATGCACTCATCCTATCGTCGCTCGTTTTTCCATTGAAGAAAATTATCTTCCTCGAGCACATTCCCTCTCGAGCACGTTGCCTGATCGAACTTACTTAACATCGTCCCTTCACGTAAAGCGAACGTCTTGTATTAGTTCACGCGATCATTGTAATTTGTCGTATAATTTGCATTTATTAAACACGCGACACTCATTTATGAATATCCCTGACACACGCGAGACGCGCATATTTTCTTTTTCCTCTTTTTTGTGAGGTCGTTTTATCGGAACGAATTTTTTCCACGCGAATATAGGAAGATTATTTGTATAATAAATCGGTGATGAATAATTATCGTTAGTTATGATGAATAATTAATGTCAACAAAATTACCGTAATAATCAATAGTGAAGAGAAGAAAAAATTATGTAGAAAATATGAATTTTCTGCGAAAAGATAAAACACGGCACACTTGATTCTTCGCAAATCTAATCTCGCAATGCAATTTTCTTGATTCGGTCAGTCGCGATAAAGACAGATGAACTGTAAACAAAACTCAGAGCTTTCTCCATAAGGATTACGTACTGTGATCGCACAAAAGAGATGCCAAAGCCGCTTTTGCATCGAAAATGCTTTATCCATAATCGAATCAACATTCACGAGAAACAATCGCGACATAGCGAAGCGATTCTTTTTATCGCGTTTTATACATTTTCCATTCTTTGTTAACATCGATCTTTGTTTCTCTTAAAAATATATAACATAAAAAGTTGCATTCTTGATAAGACGCAAAACGATCATTTTTTTTATATCGAAGGAACTGATAAACCGCTTGCAGTCTTTGATAAAAATTCAAAAATATCTTTAACCCTTAAATATTTAACATTTATTTAATTTAAATATTAAATATTTATACTTGAATAGAATATTTTCTATGAGAACTTTTTTTTTTTACAAAGAAAAAGGTGAACTGTACTGATTATTATGATGTTTCCTGCTTCTTCTTGGTCGAACGACAATGGGATATTTCTATAATTATTGTAAAATTCAAGGAAGAATCGTTGAAGCGATTTTACTTTCCTTGGCGAAATTCGGCCACTCTCCGCCATTATCCTCCCTCTTTCTTCGTATTCGCCTCGAAACAATTGAACACAATTTGCAGCCCTTACGCCAGTTATGCTGTCACTGTCGGGACCACTATTGGGTGCCGTGGTGGGAGCCACTGCAGGGTTGCTCCTAGTGATTTTCGTGATCGTGCTGGCTGTCAAGCTCCGCTATCGACCCCGATCTCAGGAAGATTCTCATGACGACGGCGGCATGGCGAACCTAGCAGCATCGGGAACCGGCGCCTCGTCTCCGCGTGATAAATCGTCGACCTTGCCCCTCAGTGCTGATAGCATCGAGAGCT
Organism: Pogonomyrmex barbatus; assembly: GCF_055798465.1. Taxonomy (NCBI): domain Eukaryota; kingdom Metazoa; phylum Arthropoda; class Insecta; order Hymenoptera; family Formicidae; genus Pogonomyrmex; species Pogonomyrmex barbatus. The sequence goes on from NW_028297120.1 coordinate 2,086,216, forward strand.
TCGAGAAGAATCCTGATATAATACCACATGCGAATGGTAGGCCAGAGTATCTGTCACTCTACTTGCAGCATGCTCTTCTGATATATATCAAATCGAATATATATATAAAGATTATATATTGAATATTCTCACGCTATATATATAACACAAATTTTTCTCGTTACCATTATTAATTACAAAATGTAAAGATTAGCTCTCTAAAGATTAGCTCGATCGGCAATAGATTATTTCTTTTATCAATAAAAATATGTAACTTCAGCGAACAATGCGCAACTGTTCTATCAAAAATAATTTTCTTATTTAAATATAGAAATATTAAATTGTTTGCAATTAATTTTATTTTTCTATAATGATACATAATTTATATAATATTTGTCTTACAAATATCACAAAGGAAAAAATTAATCGATGTTTCAAAATTCAATTATTAAAGATCGTTTTTGCAGAATATTTTTTGTAAATTTTAATTTGAAAAAAATTTAATTAATATTAATTATAATTAAAATTAAGTATCTATTTTACTTTCTTAATTTTTTATTTGAAGAGATAATTAATAAATCATATTTTTTAAAAACATATTTAATTTGTATATGTTAAGTTATGAAAACGACTCAACATATTAAATCTTAAAATCAATAAATTGCAACGTCAGTTTTTAATATCTTTATAATACATAAGACACACAATTATGAGTTTAAATATTGCAAAAAAACAATAACGATCCCCGTACTTTATTGTATTATAGAAAATTCATATGCAGAACTGTGCAAAAGTACATCACCACGATACGTATTGCAGCAGCAACGTCCGGACACGAATACTTTTACAGGAACAAACAATGTAAGCTCACAGGTCAGTTCATAATTGTTTCTAAGACAATCATGTATAGCATTTAATCACTAGTCAGTTAATTTCTAATTACATGTAAGCGTCACATGTTTGCTAATAAAGACGTAGTTAATAAGTTTCATTAAAAATAAATACAGTTTGATGAAATAAATTTTAGAATAGCATTTAATCACTAGTCAGTTAATTTCTAATTACATATAAGCGTCACATGTTTGCTAATAAAAACATAGGTAATAAATTTCATTAAAAATAAATACAATTTGATGCAATAAATTTTAATTAATAGAACAGGTTTGATTATTTTAGAAAAAACTAAAAATTAACAATTTATATTTATAAAATCTATTTTATCGAAACTATAATAATATCGATTTTATAATATTTGTACTCTAAATTTATTATTATACAAAATGTTTTCCCCAAGTATTTTTTTAATTAATTATTTGCTGATTTACAATTCCACTCCATTTTTTTTCATCTATGATGAACTATTATAACTAATAATTTTATTAAAAACATGTGTTTTGATATTTTAATACAATCGTATTCAAAATTTTTTATGTTTGTTTCCATCAATGTAGATTAACTTTAATCTCGGCTTAATTTACTCTTTACCTTTTTCTAATTTTTAGAACTAAAAAAAGATAAAAAATAAATCATAAGTTGAGATTAAAATTAATCTACATTAATAAAAATTATATAGATAAAAATTATATAGATATTGATCGACTAAATTATGTTAAGCGAATTCTAGAAGTAATATTGTTCTTAGCAGGGATCCGAGCTAACATATGTCGAATTAGCGTTAAGAGGCAACCGACGAATACCTCCAAATTGTTACCAGCCCGTGCAAATCTCCAACATCCAACGGCCCCAGCTGCTGCCCATGTCGACTTTGACACGCAGACAGCCGATCCAGGAGCCGACGATTTACGCGCAAGTCGCCAGTCATTCTAAACCGATTTACGTGCCACCGCCACACCCGTACATGAATCGCTCTAGCGACGAAACTACGGCGGAGACGCCATTGATCGGACACGACAATAAGGTAATAGGCATACAAAAGTGATAAACTGTTATGTTACAACATTACAACACTGACCTCGGTAGGTTTATATTATCGTTTATATTTATCGAGTCCTTTATTTTATAAGCCCTTTTTCCAAAATGATGGATAAACTGAGAAAATAATTTCTCAAATATTGTATTTTAAATAATTCAAACTGTGCTCCTCAATTAAAATTAAAAGGCTACGATTGAATCGATGATAAGAATAACGACAATTTGCATGATTTAACGAAGAATAATTGTGGAATCATTTCGTAAAAAAAAGTCTAAAAAAAACTCGTTTTAAAGTCTTAGCTTTTGAATGTTGCGAAGCTTCTTTAAAAGTATTATATAAGTGGTATTAAGAATACTTAATGATTAATATGTCATCAATGTTGACTTACGGCAACGATGACGATGGACTCATAAACTAATTTAGAATTGATGATAAACACGATGTGTCATCGTTCATAAATAATGTTACTTGCTAACTGTAGATAAGCAACTTTTTTAACTGCAATTTATAACTCTTCTAGATCACTACGATCAGCCATTCGGGCAGCTCAATCTGGCGCACCGACACGCCGCCTTCCTCGAACGCGCCAACGACATGATTCCAACAAGCTGTATCGTAATTCACGATTCCATTTTGCTCCTAAACGTCTCTTAATGTTCTTCCCCCTTGGAAAGAAAAAGAAAATAAAAGTACACATCGATTCACGTACATGTTAAGTGAGGAGTTCTTCGAAGGAGGTGTCGCAGCCCCCACCCCCCCTTTCCATCTCCCATCGGTAGATATTGTTAGAATTTTACTACGAGTGTTATAAATAGAGGATTCGTTCGACGATGAAAGTAATTAATGAAATCGCGCAGAGTATATATATATATATATGTGTGTGTGTACACACACATATAGATTATGCGCTTTACTGAATGATTTGTGATAGTGGTTGATCGATGTCGGGGAAAGGATTGAACTGTTTTTCAGCCGTCCGTAAAATTCGAGGTGGAGCGAAAGCACTATTTTGATCCCGAAGAGCAGGACATTCACTGTTCCGTCGACCGATCAAGAATTCATTATTGCGAGAATGTTATCGGAGAGCTGGCAAAAATTACATGTAAAAAGATGCACCGTTGTTCCACCGCGGAAAAACGATGAGTTTCTCTGCACAGTTTTTAACATATCTACAACACTCGTTAATATGTTTTATTTCATTTGTTTGTACCGGATAAATTGACGCAAAATCGATTGGAAAATTTATCACTGAAGATTGGCTCTTTTAGAACGTTCTTTATAAATAAATAAAGAGGAATTACATTTTCTTTCGAAATTTATTTTCATAGCTGTTTACAAAAAGTAGGCTTTATTCACAAATTTTCTTGTAATAATTATATAAAAAATTACAATATTAATTTTTGATATTGTAAATTGTATTTTATTATTGATATTGAAACGATATCGAAACCAACATCTCTGTTCTCCAAAATTCTACGGAAAAGCGGAATTCTGATTGTTGGAAATGCTTGATACATTGATTTTGACGAGTGCTCGTAGGTACAAGTTAAAAATCGAAATAGCACTTCGCCCGCCTCTGCGTGTAAATCAAACAACGCTGCGTGGAAATAGATTGCGAACGCAACGATTTAGTGTGATTGGTAGGATAAAGTTAGTAGCGCGATTGTCTATTGTCCTCTTTTATATATTCTTTCTTTCCTGTTTTATATATTCTTTCTTTTTTTATCACATAATCCAATATTTTCTATACAAGTTTCTGCTTAATATTATTTTCAAACAACACCTTATTTATATTCTATTAAAATTTTAGTTATTACAACTCTAAATATCTTAATCATCATTTTATCATTGCAGTATAGTATTTCCGATTAAACAGTTTGTAGATTTCTAGATGAGATAAGAAATATCTCTTGGTTATACTTTTTATTTATAAAAATTTTAGAATATATTATGAGATAAATCAAATGATTACACTGCCCTGAAATTTAAGTATGACGATTAAAATAATAAAAATGTTATTATTAAGTGTACGAGCGTATAAAAAATAGATGGATTAGAAAACAATTAAAATTTATTGCGATTATAAATTTCTAATATGGAAATCGAAATGTGAATGTCTTTATAATAATTACGCACTTCGTGTGTTTCTTTACATTTTTTCCATTCATTTAATTCCGAAGATATTTTCGAAAAAAATACAATCAAAGATTAAAAATTTAAATTTAAATTTTATAATACTGAACCCTTCATTTTTATACGGCATTTAGATAAACAAACTACCAAAATTAAAATTGAAGTATGTAAAGTTAAATGAAATTAGAATGAAAGTGTAATAATTTTAGAAATTCTAAAATTATCTGTTTTTAATATTGAATATTGATATATCGCTCAAATTTATTTCAATACATTTTAATCCATCTAAAAAGTACTCCGTTCAAGCGATGTATGGATTTTAATATTGCGACGACGTGAGAGACGTCTTCCTTTTCACTTCGATTTTGTAGTTACCCGCTACTTGTGTAGTACTCCACTTAGCGTAGGCCGTTTTATTTAGAACGAGCATAGAAGAATTGCCGGTAGAGCAGAATAGAAATCCGAAAAGGTGGATGAAACGAGTAGGCGCGGTTCCGAGGATTGCGATCGATCATCGACGCAACGAATCCTTGCGAGCTTCACGTCGGAATAAAAGGCTTAAGAAGTCCGATGAAACGTTATGACGATCACATCCAATGATAATAATCACGATGATCGTAAAGAATCCTCGTGATAGCTATGTCATATGCGACACTTGGAGAAGACTGAACGAAGCGCAAGATTTATAATGCGCAAAGGTGCCATATAACAGAGACGGGCTTGTTATTCGAATTTATTCGATCGAACAACGATCGCAAATCGATCCTAGAGTTTTTATTATTAATGTACTGTTGAACTTAGGTTCACAAAAATTATTGTACATTATATGTATGTACGTTGTTGAGAATCGACGATTATCTGGAGAAATTAATTTTTATCTTTTTGGCTGAGACATTTAAACGGAAAGTGAATTCTCCTGAGTAAAGTCGAAAAAAGCACCTTAGGAAAGGCTATAGTATTTGATATGTGATAAGTGTGTCACTATATTTGTCTTAATAAATAATATAACTTTTCTCTGACAAGTCTCTTCTATGCCTATATGTAAATGGTGAAAATATTCAGATATTCTTGTTTTGATGTTTTACTCTGTTTATAAAAGAATGTAAAAATAATGTTTCGAAAAAAAGTAGTTTTCTCTCATAATTCGCTTTAATATTAATTAAGAGTTTATAAAAATATTAATTTTATGGTTGTCTAAAATATAACAATACTTAACAGTCAAAATAATCGCTCTAGTATTATTGGATAAAATTCAAGAATATGTAAATTGATTTATAATATAGATAATCGCGCCCGTCTCTGATATTCGAGTTGATAATGAGAGTGATGTAGAGAACGTAAAAGAAAATGTAAAAAAAAAAAAAAATAAAATTACTCTTTTACCTTCTTTATTTGCTCTCTAATTTTATAACAAAACATAATTGAGGGGGACAATTTACATCATTCTCATTCTGATTGACTCATAAGATCGCAGCGCGAGAGCAACTGTTGTTCGAACGAATTCGATATTGTTGTTGTATAGTATAAAGATCACGATTCGTCTTACCGGAGACAAAACGTGGCTAAATACGTGACGTCTATTGTAATAAAGAATAACGTTCGCGTTAATTAACTAACTACTTGTATCCTTCTTTTGGATTAAGGACAACATTTAGCAACGTTCGCAAAGCTTAATCTAGAAATTTCGCTGATTGATATTTACTTCTGCGAAGAAAAGAGTGCCGAACAATGCAAGCGTGAATGAGATATTAAAAGCATGTAAAAAAACTTTCTACATTCTTTTAAACATCGTTTGTAAACGGTACTTTTATTATTTGTTGTCCTACAAATTCGATTTCCAAACGATTTTTACATAGTTCTTATATTATTTCTTTCTTTTTAATTATACAAAAAATGTGCGGAAACTCTATTTGTATTTAAACTTTGATCTTTGTCACTTTTCCCGAAATAGTAAGTAATGTAACGCACTATCGATTAACAGACTCCGCTGTATTCGCTCAATGTTTCAAACTGTATGACGTAGACGTTAGAGGAATCAGAAATCTCACGTTCACCAGAATATGACATTTCAAAGAAGAGAAAAACCGCACACGCATAAGAAAGATCCTTGCCTCTCTATTAACGATAAGCTGATACTTGGTGTCATAATTATTGAAAAAAAACCGAGTGCGTAAAGTGTAAAAATATTTTTTATAATGTATTTATTTGCGATTTTTTTCTTTCGACGTACGTTTAGCATCAGACATAGCCATCTAGTTTTAAGTTGTACGAAGAAAGTGATCCATGGATGTTTGCAAAAGGTAAAATCTTTTTAGGATGCAGAACAAAAGAAACTGATGATTAATAAATGACGGAAATATAGCATATTGATGTATTCTGACGTATGCGAGCTTTCTGATTCACTTTAAACAATGAGATTATTGTCCCTTTGATAAAATCAACGATTAAATTCAAAGGCTCAACGAGTCGGACCGCTCTATTTGTAATCTAAATTTTAAAATATTTCGTAAAGTAATAATAGCGAGGAAAATTCGTGATTCTCGCGTACGTGAATAATAATAAATAATAATAATAAAAAGAGAATAAACGAACAGTGGCGGTAGCTGTGCGCCAAAATCAGAGATTCTGTATTTTGTCAGATAACTATAATTATTATTACGCCAGTGTAACATAAGACTTTGATATGTATTGTTAGTATGCATCGTGTGGGTATTACAGAGAGTAAATTTAAATATAAAACATACATCAAATATACGAGCATACGCATATGTACACGTGTGTTTGTGTGTGTAAAGGAGATAAACTTAAGACACTTATATAAACACAATTTCAAAGACAACTTTTAATATAGATTTACTTGTGTAAAATATAAGGAGAACTAATTGTGCTCAATAAATTTCAATAAATGACGATTTTGCCTATGCCAATAACTATTATTATTGCAGTTGTTTTTGTGTAAATATTAGAAGAAAATATTAGAGTATGTTAAGAATGGTATGATAATCGGAAAGTTACGGAATGATTATTTTATAATGAATGAACAAAATGAAATGAATTAAATGCTATACTGTAGAAAAAAAACCTGTCATTTTTATTAACATGTAATACAAAAAAGGAATATACACATAGAACTTATACATAAGAACTTGTAAAAATAAATATTATAGAAAAAGACACCTAACATAATTGCAATTTGCCTCAGAAAAAAAATTGAAAATTTGAAAAAAATTTTTCAAACCACTTATCTCATCTCTAAATTTGCATAATAATTGAATCACTTTTAAAAACTATTAAAAATAGACTATCAAATTTTCCACATTAATAACTATAAGTTGTAGCTTCAAATAAAGATCCAAATAAATTCTTTTCATGAAAGTAATTATTTATCCCGTAATTTGTAAACATGTAATCAATGACATTTTAGATTTTTTTATACTGTTTATCTGTTTTTATACTGTTCACTTTTTTATACTGTTTATAAACATATAATTTATTGCGCTATGTATTAATAAAAATAATACATTTCGTCTGCAGAGCATTTAATTCATTTTATTTTGTTCATTTACTATATAAAAATAATAATAATTATTTTATTAATAGTTTTAGCAATTTTCCGATCGTTACCTTGCAGATATAACAGTCTTAGCGATATAACAAAAATATTCACCTCGTCTCAATTATTTACAATAAGATATAAAATAACTTTGATTTTTAAATTCTGCTTTCGAAACAGCGTTATTTTCTTATAATACGAGGATGATTTTAAATCATCGATGAATCATAGATTGCTGTTTTCTAATTTAATAAATTATATAATGTATAAGATATAATTTTCTATTTCCACAAATTGTATATGTGGGCATACTTGCAAATAAATTTGAATTTAGCGTGATTTCTTTCTTTTTAATTGTTCACGTGGATGCTTTTAATTGCGCATATCCGGACTTTAAGTAAACTGGAAATGGAGGCTTCTCAGTAAGTATATTAATCAACGATTGCATTCAATAAACACAACGATTGCATAATGATCAAGTAATTCATCAATGTAATTGATTTAAATTTAGAGATCTAATAATAGAAACCAATAATCACTGGCCTTTCACTAATCGTTCCGCTGAATGCAAAAGCATTACCAATCAAATGTAAAAATTCGGTAAGTTTTTGTATTCGATTGCTATATTCTTTTATATCTAAAAAAATATCATTCAAACGCAAAAGCTCACTGAACGCTTTAGCGAGCTGTTGCACTCGATTAATACACTATTTAAGATATAAAAGAATAATATACACATTAATATAGATACATATGTATTTTTGTACTACGTCGATGTTACAGATAGTTCTTTCTGTTATTTATTCAATTATTGCAATAAAGGCACACCATATGCCTAAGTAATTAAAAGATAAGATACCCGTACGAAAAGCTGGAGATCCAAATTCGATTTGTAGCTAATACTTTTCGTAAAAAAAATTTTTATATTCTTCATTATTATTAAGATATTAATGAAGAAGGGAGTTAAATATTGCTTTCGATTACTACGTTTTCAGATTACAAATAAACGGCACGTAGTTGGGCTCTAAAGTTTAAAAATGATTTGTTTATTTAATTGAATTCAAAAAATAAGAAACCAAAATATTGTCCGATTGTATCTTGCTCATGCTGTGAATCTTTATTGTCTGTTCTGAGTTTTCTTCAAAATATCGTTGTCGATTGTCCATGATATAATGGAATTTGGCATTCAAATTTTTGATATCTTCAGGCAACTTTTTGTCAACAATTTCTTTGCAATATCCTCACAAAAAATCTAATAAATTAAAGTCTCATCCTAAAGTGACAGGAATTACCGACACCAAAGTATTACAGTACATCAAAGAACTTTTTATTGGCTTGACAGATTGCAAAATCCTTTCAGGCAATTAAAATACGCATAAAAAGAATGTGCGGAACGATCGATTTAACAAGTAAATAAGAAAAAAATTAAAAAATTCATTTAATTTTAGCTCGTACAGCTGTCACATCAGATCTTCGTTTCCTTAATATAAAAATTCTACAGCTCATATATACAAAATGAGTGCGTCCCGCACTTTGAACTAGATGAATAAACAATACTATATTTTTGGATTTATAATTGAAAGCTTAGAAAAAAAGTTTAACATTTGAACAGACTGTGTATGATTTTGCGTATATATATATATATATATATATATATATATATATATATATATATATATATGCTTGACACAGGATAAAATGATAAGTAGAGCAGTAATTGTAGTTGACAGATCTTGCAATAGATGGCGCTGCAGAGGAAAAACAAGGACAAACGATCTACGGGATCGATAAAACATTCCATAAGCTTGCTTGCTAAAATAAAGTGAATTTAATTTTTTATCGATTTTCTCGTTAAATCGACCATCCCGCACTTCATTTTTGTGCGTATTTCAATTGCATAAAAAGATTTTGCAATCTGTAAAGCCAATTCAAAGATTTATAGCCAGCTATAATGTATCGATAATCCCGTCAGTATTTTTAATAAAAATAGTAAACATATAACATATAACTTTGTGTTTTTATTTTACACACATACACACACCACACACACACACACACACACACACACACACACACACACACACACACACACACACACACACACACACACACACACACACACACACACACACACACACACACACACACACACACACACACACACACACACATGCTTATCAGCTACCTTTCGAGAGCGGCATTGTTTCGCAATCGACGGAATGTATGTGTGAGCCATCGATTGGCCGAAAATCACATGATTTGTCGTGTCTATCACTGATAGAACGAAATCAATCGGATGATCCTGCAAGCTTCTCGAAAAGCTGTCGTTATCAAAATTCTCTGCCAGTTGACTATAATCCTTACTCATAGAAAGGATATCGTGCTCTTGTCATTCTCTATCGCTCTTGTCGTATTTGTTAGTTCAGCTCGTGTCATAATTTAGACTTGTCATTTCACTCGTCTCGTAATAACGTTACGTGTTAATCGTCGTTGCGAGAGACTTTTCGGCGAAGCAATTGTGGCGAACTCTTGGTTCACATTCTCTCTCACCACCTCGGGATTCAAGTGCCTTCGTACTCGACAAAATATTTACTGCGAGCATTCTCAAAGAGCGAATTCTCAGTGACAAGTGCGCGTATCTCATAGATGCTGTTTGACTAAACAGCACGTTGTTATTCGTTAAGTTCGATCAAAATACAAAAGCTTGCGACCACTCTCTCAGCACGTTGCTGATATTCTCTCATCACGTGATAGCGCAATTCGTACAAACCGCGTAAACCAGTGCGTGCGATCTAGCAAACATCTGTTCTATCCTCTCAAAGTGTACGCAACCATCGAACTCTACAATTTGTACATTTCACTGTAAAGCTGACTCATTAAATTAGTGTGATCTATCTCAAGAATTCTCATCATTCTATCACCCATCCTCAGTCGAGAATCGTTTTAGCAAACGGCGTCTCAACTTCGCACAAAAATGTACGCGTAAAACTTTAAAATACAACATGGTAAAAATAAAAGTGATCGTAAAATACAACTAAATATAATCTTACTTTATTTTCAATTTCAAATAAAATATATTGCGTTGAATTTTATTATGTTCTTTCCATTACGTATACAATTATACAATTATAGTGTTATGGCCGAGCGATGATCCGCTCGCTTTTGGCCCCTGAGTAATGTTGAGAAGATCGTTCCTTGTCAACGCACCGTTGTTTATGAACTATTGATTTATTGTTTGAAGAGATTCGGTGAGAGACGATTTTGAGAGGTTTTAGAATTGTAAAACGAGCTGTGTAAATTGTTGAGCTTATTAAAGTTCATTTTTTATATACGGCCTCTATTTATTTACGCGTGTCGCAGAGAGAGTGTTGTGCAAGTAACCGTCGCGAAAGCGCGGCATTTATACATATATCCATACATAAATTATATCTCCGTTATATGTTGCTTTTTAGACTAAGTATTCATTTCACTGGACTAAGTACTTCAGTTCCAGTATTATTTAAACAGTTTTTTCAGAACTATAAAATGGTTCTTTGCAGAACCATCAAATTATTTGATGAAGGAAACATAACACACTCAGTATAATTACACATAATTATCTACAAAAATATTATCTACAAAAAGAAGAATTTTGAAAATTTAATACTTCAACATTAATAAATGATCTATTTTTTTAGCTTTCTTCCTCATATTCATTTATTCTACGTAATTGTAAGTATATATCTATATAACATATAATTTCTAATGTAACATATATAATAAATTATAAATTTATATAATTAGATGTGAGCGATATAGAATGGAGATATTATGTATATGTATAGTATAAATGTATGTATAGTTGTATACGCAATAGAAAAAAACATAGTAAAGTTTAACGCAACATCTTTTATTTGAAATTAAAAATAAAATAATTAGATTATACTTATTTGTATTTTATGATTACTTTCCTTTTTATTTTATGATGTCATACATTATGGTTTTACGTTACATTTTTAAAGAAACAATAAATAATAATAAGAATATATAAATTTTAAATATTTAAATTTTATTGAAAAGAAAAAAATAGAACCTTAAAAAAGGGTTACCTATTATTTTTTTATATACAATGCGGTGCAATGATTCGCGGGATCACAGTCATACATTTATTTATTACAAATTTATAATTTTTATACATAAAATTATATACGATTATATACGATTATAAATAACGATTTTTGTTTCTCTTTAGGCATTGTTAATGTCTGTTTATTTTTTTCAATTCATTCGCTACACTACGTTAGCAATAATGAACGATAATCAAAAGACGCTGGACCATCGCACGGCACATACTGCGCGAAAGAGTAGTGGTAGTGGTAGTGATAGTGATAGTTTATTTACTGATCCCCTTAGAGTTACAGACATATAATCACTTACATACTAACTTAGTCCAAGCTTCTCTTAACCTACTTATTCTAACTTAATCTAATCATAATCTATTCATAATCTTGGTTTGTGTCTTCTCAACACTCTCCAATCCTCTCCACCGTGAGCTTACACACACACACACACACACACACACGCGCGCGCGCGCGCGCGCGCGCTCGCCTTTGGGACTTCCTTCTCTCTCTCTCTCTCTCTCTCTCTCTCTCTCTCTCTCTCTCTCTCTCTCTCTCTCTCTCTCTCTCTCTCTCTCTCTCTCTCTCTCTCTCTCTCTCTCTCTCTCTCTCTCTCTCTCTCTCTCTCTCTCTCTCTCTCTCTCTCTCTCTCTCTCTCTCTCTCTCTCTCTCTCTCTCTCTTTCTCTCTCTCTCATTCGTGCGAAACAGCGATACAAAGTGTCATTAATGATTGGAAGTTGATAATTAGTGAGGGAAAAATGATAGAAGTAATATTCTTGGACTTAAAACGGGCATTTGAAACGATAGATAGAAAAAGATTACTGGGAAAATATGGATCAATATGGAATGAGAGGGATGGTATTGGAGTGGTTAAATCATATCTAAGCAATAGAACACAAATTAGATTTAATAATCAATGGTCAAAGTGTATCAAAACAGAATATGGAGTTCCGCAAGGATCGGTACTAGGGCCTTTGCTGTTTATAATTTATATAAACGATTTAGTAGAATTTCGTCCAGAAGAATGCAATATAAAAATGTTTGCAGATGATACTTTAGTATATGTAAGTGGGGAAAGTAGAGTGTGTGCGGAATTAGAGAGGAAAATGAACATGGTACTTAGCATAGTAGAAGAATGGATGAGTGTAAATAAGTTGAAAATGAATGCAAATAAAACAAAATACATGATAATCAGAAGTGTAAGAAAGGAGCAAAAAGGTAATATTATATTGAGATGATCGGACGGAATTAAGTTGAAACGCGTCGAAAAAATAAAATATCTTGGCGTAATTATCGATGATAAGATCCAATTTAAAGATCACTGTGATTATATGCTAAAGAAAATAGGAAAAAAGACTAGTTTTTTAAAATAGAATAGATAACTTCGTATCAGCGTACACTAGATGTATCGTACATAATCGTACATAAGTCGATCATAGCACCTCACTTTGAGTATTGTGCTACGCTATTAGTTGGAATGGGAGAAACGCAATTGAGCAAACTTCAAGTAGCTCAAAACCGTGCCATAAGAGTTATTTTGCAATGAAATAGATATACCAAAGTTGAGGACATGCTGCAGGCACTGCAGTTTATGTCCGTAAGGCAACGATTATATTATAATGTGGGGGTATTTATTTTTAAAATTTTAAATAACATGGCACCGATGGCGTTAAATAATAGATTAGAAATAGTGGGAAGTGAATGTGACAACATAGACAAACGAGACAGGCCGGAAACATTGTATTAACATTTCGTAAAACTAGAAGTGCGCAAAAGAGTCTGTTTTACAAAGGAATAAAAATATACAATTCTTTGCCAACCGAGATAAAGCAGTGTGTAAAAATTGAATCGTTTAAGAGAATGTTGAAAGTATGTGTGCTAAATAATGTATAATAATTATGTATATGTATATGAAATAGCTGAGAAAGCTAATACAGTTCAATCAATCAATCAATCTCTCTACCTCTCTCACACTCTCTCATTTTCCCTCCCTCCCTCCTCCCCCCTCTCCACTCCTTCCCCTCTCCTGCCTTCATCTCTCTAATTCCCTCATCCAATTCTCTCCTTCTCCCTCTTCCCCTAGCACCCATTTCACTGTTTCTTGCCAGTTTTTCTTTCCCTCTCTTCATTCTCTACATCTCTCCCATACGTGCTTCTATGTCTCTGTTTCCCCTTCACATATACGGTACCTTCTCTTCCTTTCCTCCTCCCAGTATCTTCCTTTCCTTATTTCATTTCCCAATCTAAACCTTGCTATCCTTTTCCATCTATTTTCTCCCCATTCTTTCTTCAAATAATGATATTCCCTCTCCTTTTATTTCTTTATACCCATCTATTGAACCTTGACCTATCCTTTTCCATTTTTCCGTTCCTTTTTTTCTCTATCTTTCCTCTCTATCATATTACCACTCCCCTTCTTTCCATCCTTTTCTTTCCACCTCTTTTATATTCATACCTCTTTCTTCAAAAAATCTTTTCCTTTCCCCTTCCCATCTTAATATCACTTTTCCCTCCCTGAATCTTCTACTTATTTCCAACCTACATTCTCTCCCTATATCGCTTCCTCTTCCTTCTTCCAACCTCACGCCCACACGCCCGCACGCACGCACGCACGCACGCACCCACACACATTTATGTACATATAAGGGTGTTTCATTTTAATTGATATCAATTATCTCGCAAATCGATGATTTTATTGAAAAATTTTTCGAACAAAAGTTGCATGGCTTGAAGGAGGATGGAAATGTGGACTTGACTTGAGTGACCTTGTCAAAATCAGATCAAAGTTATTAATGTTTTTTTAAATGGAAACCTCTATTTTTTTATTACATGTTCTTGTAGCTTATCTCGAGAGCTTTCCAAAACACTATAATAAAGTTACGTTTTATTGAGTACTTTCCGAGTTATGGAGCTTGAAAGTTACAGTACCGCCGGCGTTATCCATGTACGCATGCGCTTTAGTTGGCCGGATCAATGCTCGATCTTGGCTTAGTTGGCCGGATCAATGATCGGTCTTATCTTAGTTAATCAGATCAATGATCGGTCTTGCCTTATAATTTAACAAGTACTTAAAGAAAAGTAACTTCACTGTAGTGTTTTGGAAAACTCTCGAGATAAGCTATAAGAATATGTAACAAAAAATAAGGATTTCCATTTAAAAAAACATTAATGACCTTGACCTGATTTTGACAAGGTCACTCAAGGTCAAGTCCACATTTCCATCATGTATTCCTCTTCATGCAACTTTCGTTCGAAAAATTTTTCAATGAAATCATCGATTTGCGAGATAATCGACCATATCACTTAAAATGAAACATGACCCTGTATATATATATGTGTGTGTGTGTGTGTGTGTGTGTGTGTGTGTGTGTACATTTATACATCTTTAATCTTCGATGTTCTTTTTCTAAAATAAAAGTTTTTAACTCTAATTCTTTCTGTAATATTTCAACTTGCAACTTTTCTTTTCGCAATTGCATTTCTAAAATTTCAATTTTAAGTTCATGTTTTTCTTTTACATTATTCATCATTATATTTAATTTTATTTTTATTATCCACTAACAAATTAACTTTTTTTTTATACTCTTCCGAGATTTGTCTTGATTGATTGATGAAGTTGAAGATTATTTGGAGTTTTTTTTTGCTTGATTATCTCAATACTTTTATTGTCAAATTTTTCATCCTTTTTGTTATGCTCATTATGCACCAATCACATTACTTGATACAAATTTAATTGCAGTTAGCAGTTGGATATACGAGGGTCGTTCGATAAGTCAAGTAAATTTTTGCGAGATAGCGCTACGATGAACTGTGTAGTATATGGCCAGGAAATAATACTATTCAAACTCATACTTAGTTTCAGCCAAAAGTGAGACACTTAGTTTATATGTGGCAGACGTTGGAAATGAGCATGGCAGCAGTTGTCGTAAAAATGGAGAAAAACGAATTTCAATGCAGTGATTAAACATTTTTATTTAAAGAAGTGGACGCTTGCGCAGATTAAAGCCGAAATAAACGACGTTCACGGGGACTCTGTCCAGAGACCAGCTGAAGATCGTTTATTTTTGGATTAATGAATTCAAAAGAGGTTGGATATCAACCAAAGATAAAATGCACCGGACATCCAGTTGAAGTCATTACACCAGAAATGATTAAAAAAATCCATCGTATCGTCATAGAAAGTCACCAAATGAAAGTGCGTGACATAGAGATTTTAGGCATCTTAATAGATAGGGTGTATAATATCCTGCACAAAGAATTAAAAATGAAAAAGCTTTGTGCATGATGCCGCGATTATTGACCATCGATCAAAAACGCATGCGAAAAGACATTTCGCAGCAGTGTTTGTCGATGCTTAAGCGCAATCCACAAGATTTTTGGCGTCAATTTGTAACCGTAGACGAGACTTGGATCCATCGCTATAACCCGACTCAAAACAGCAGTCGAAGCAGTAGACAGCGCCTGGTGAATGTGCGCCAAAGAAGACGAAGATTGTTTTGTCAGCCGGGAAGATAATGGCCACTGTTTTTTGGGATCCCAAGGAATTATCTTCATTAACTACTTACAGAAGGGTCAAACAGTTATAGGAGCATATTATTCTACACTTCTGAATCGTTTGTACGAAGAGTGCAAACGAAACGGCCGAGATTGACGCGCAAAAAAATCATTTTTCACCATGATAATGCTCACACCTCCACAGTCGCAATGGCAAAATTACATGAATTAAGATTCGAATTGCTGCCTCATTCACCCTATTCTCCTGATTTGGCTCCTTGTGACTTCTTTCTATTCCCAAACCTCAAGATCTGGCTCGGGGGAAAGAAATTTTTGTCAAAATACGCATCCACAGCAGCGATGAGGAGGTCATCACTGCTGTGGATGCATATTTTGAAAGCCTCGAGACTTCCTACTTTTTCGAAGGGATCAAAAAATTGGAACCATTGGACTAAGTGTGTGGAGCTCCAAGGAGACTATGTCGAAAAGTGAAAAAGAATTTTCCGGAAAATATGATTTTATTGCTTTTTTACCTAACTTATCAAACAACTCTCGTACATTCAGTTGATCGGAACCAAGATAAAGTTGAAGGAAAACAAATTAAGTTAATCGGAAATTAAACTGAGTTCAAAATTAAATGCAGTTTACAGGAACTCTGATTTGAACCATGTTGGAAGAAATGGATATTAGAAGTTATATTGATGACAGATTGAGGTTATGGAACATATGTCTTAAAAAAGATATCTTTAAGATCTCAGAAGACGTCTTTCTGATATAATCTTTCGAAAAACGTCTTTAAAAGGACATATTTAAAACATCTTTCTGAAGACGTCTTTAAAACATGTCCAAAAGATATTATGACTAACATATTTATATAACATATTTATGACTTCTTTTGGTAAAGTCTTAAAGACGTCTCTTAGAAGACGTCTTTTAAACGTCTTTTAGACGTGCGTGCTGTCTGGGTTTGCGCATAATCTGTCTTTTCAGATTTGGCCATTGGGGAACATACAGTCCCTAACAGCATACATTACTGCGAATTATCTCATTTTTGTACTGTTTGTACTGTAATTATCTGTAATATACTGAGATTTACGCTAGAACATCACTGACAGTATCATTTCTTTCGCGCGCGTATATTTTTAGGTTATACTGGAGGTACGAAAATAGTACGTACGCCTTTCCATCGCGCGCGTATATTCTATAAACGTAACATTTGTCACAAAATATTATCGTCATAAATATATCATCATTTAATCGTTATTTTTAAGCCATTTTTAATAAATAAATAACATTATTTGAAATAACATTATTAATAATCATAATACATAATGAAATAACATTGAAATAACATTATTAATTACTATTTTTCTTTAATTAATTAATTAAATATAATATATAAATAAAAAAAAACATTTCGCATATTTAATACAATTAGTAACAAATTCATAAACAAGTAAACAAAAAAAATATATATATATATAACAATTTATAAATAATTTTCATAAGAAAAATGATTTTCATTAAACATAATATATTCATGGCTTTATATATGTAATTAAATTATCTACAAGAATTACATATGCAATCGAGATTTTAAAATTGAGACTGTTTATATGACAATAGGAACATTCATTAACCAAATCTATCATATTTTATGCTAAAATTTTGTATTCATTTATATCATCATTTTAGTAGCAGGTTTCATCCCAACATAGAAGTGAAGCAGCATCGAGCCAGGATCCCAAGTTAGATCCCAAGTTGAGTGGTTGTTTTAGAAACATGCGATGTATTAAGATAAAATGTATTAAGATAAAAAATGTTTCATCACTTTCTCTTATTATTTTTTTTAAATTTTTTCATTTTTTTCACTTATTTTCCGTAAGAGGTATCACGTATATTATAGATTTTCAGTACTAACAATTTTCAATATCGGAACGCAACCATAATCTATTGAAACTTCCCGTTTTCATCCTTTCCTAATATTGTCATCATTCGTTGTAAATATTCGCGGCGAAATTCCATAAAAGGTGTTACGTCGGACATAGGAACGAACTTAGTCGATTGCAGTATGTATGAGAATAGTCTGAGATGATCACAATATACGCATTGCGATCTTCTCAGAACATAGAACATAGAACGCGTGCTATTAGGGGTATGTAAGATAATTTCTGTGATATTATTGTGATGCATATATTGTGATAAGTATACGAAGCATGGTATCTCTATTCATAGGTACATGTAAATATTGGTGCAAATATATTGTATTTGTGCAGTTTATTTGCTAATAAATATATCTATTTTGTATATAGTGTTTATTTTTGTTTGTCTTTATTTTATATATATATATATATATATATATATATATATCTTTAATTTTATATATATATATCTTTATTTATATATCTATTTAATCATCTAATTATCATTTAATATCTATTTCAAATTTTGATATTGAAAAGGATTACATGTATATATGAGACAAAAACCATCAACCCTACCATGATGTAAAAAGAAAGGTGTAACAACATCACATATGCGCAGTCTCGACCAATAAGAATTGGTCAAAATGCTGAAAAGCAATATAGCTGCAGCGCGAACTTCCGAAATTTTCCAATTAGTGCAGAGAAACATTAACTTATATTAGAGACGGATGATTTGTATCATCTGTTTCCTGTAAATGATTGCGAATAAATAGCTTAGCTATTTGCGAGCATATAGCAAAGAAATGTGTGTGTGTGTGTGTGTATATATATATATATATATATATATATATATATATAGAGAGAGAGAGAGAGAGAGAGAGAGAAAGAGAGAGAGAGAGCTGCTGTTTTATCGAATCGTTATAACAGTCGCAGGATTTCATCCACCTCATCACACACACACACACACACACACGCACACACACACACACACATTATTGCAAATAAAAATTATATTATTTATATAATTATAAATATTTAGAAATTATTAAAATTAATTATTTAGAAATTCACATAAGTTATTCTCTTACTACAGAGGAATTTTTGTACTACATTTGTATTATTCAAGTATTTTTATACTATTTTTTAAAAATATCTGCATTTTAAGTACATGTATCCTATAGATCTTACATGTATGGACTGGTAATACAGATATGATTGATGGATGCCACGGAAGGTTGGAGAGAGAACATCTCTCTTTTTTTAAAAGTGTCCGGAAATACGTTTTGCGCATGCTTGACATACTATACATTAATGCATTCTTAAGGTGTATACTTATGCAAGTTAAAGAAAAGTTTGAGGTTATTTGCGGAGTATCGTATTTGCGGAATATCGATAGGAATATCACATTATATTTCTAAAAAGAAATAATGGTTCGAAAGTGTGTTTTGTAGAGTGAATTATTCTGCAGAAAATATTTCTTTTCATTCGTAAGTAATAGGGTGCATTCGTTTATGCAGTCACTAGACCGCAGATGTCGTTTGTTTACTCTGTCTGCGAAAGTGATTGTCATATTCGAACTCATGTGTAATACATATTTCCGGACATTTTAAGAAAAACAAATACTAAAAAGTACATCTCTCTCTCTGTCTAACCTCCCGCGGACACTGTTTCTTATGCAGAAACTATAGCAATTGCCAGTCCATATCTTATAAGGTCTATGATGTAACCATATATGATTGTTTTGTGTTTGAATAGCGCGGGTGTATTTTGATCCAAATTTTATTGGCTCCGCTTATCGTGCCGCCATTGCTATGCGCATGGTACACCTTTCTTTTTACATCATAAACCTTACAATTTACTTTAGTTCGCACTCCACCACCAGATGGCAGTGTCTTATCTTTTATTGCCCATCTTATGTACAGAATTTTCATTTCTCTTATGCTTGTTTCCTCCAACGTTTAAAATTTGAATCGAGTTTAAATTCCGATCAATGACATTTTGCGTTCCACCAAGTTTGTGGCGGTCCCCCGCTTACACAACTAATACCTAGCAAAGCATCTACGAAAAGTACCATGGCCCGCATAGCGCAGTGGTAGCGCGCCAGTCTTAGATACCTGAGGACTTAGGTTTGAATCTCACCGCAGCCAACATCTTTTTCCGTCATCAAATTCAACACAACGCTCCTCACCAACGCCACAAGTTTTTATGTACAAATTCAAGTCAGGTAAACAATGCATTCTGAACGCCCATTTTTGACCGATTAACAAGTTTGAACGGCGTTTAAACAGAAGACAACGCAAAACGTATGTGCATATATCAGTATTTGAGGGTATTTTAGTATATTATTTTATTAAACAAACTATATTCATCGTTGAATAATTAAAAGCTAGTACAGTAAATAAATAAAGTAACATTTATGACAAATTAATTTATCATTTATTTATGACAAATAAATTTTCTTTTGATCATATTTCTATCGCAAAACAAGTAAACATTAAGACTTTTATTTGATAATTATATGTAAGGCTATGAGTACAACAGTAATTTATAATAAATGTAAGTAATCCTGGTTTTATCTTTGATTATTCAAAAATATACTTATGATAATAGGAAAATTAAAATAAACACATTTTTAAAAAATAGAAATAACTGTAAATAAAATTAAATTTTGCTTTAACTTATCAAAATAATAAAAATGTAAGACTTTTTATCTATAAAAAAAGTATTTTATATATATATATATATATGTGTGTGTGTGTGTATGATATATATATGTATATTTATAACATCTTTAATCTTCGCTGTTTTTTTTTCTAAAATAAAAGTTTTTAACTCTAATTCTTTCTGTAATATTTCAACTTGCAACTTTTTTTTTCGCAATTGCATTTTTAAAATTTCAATTTCAAGTTCATGTTTTTCTTTTACATTATTCATTATTATATTTATTAACTCTATTTTTATTATCTATAACAAATTAATCATTTTTTTTTATACTCTTCCGAGTTTCGTCATGAAGTTGAAGATTATTTGAAGTTTTTTTTTTTGCTTGATCATCTCGATACTTTTATCGTCAAATTTTTCCTTTCTTATGCTCATTATGCACCAATCATTACTTGATACAAATTTAGTTGGAGTTAGCAGACATTGGATATACGTTCAGTTGATCGGAACCAAGATAAAGTTGAAGGAAAACAAATTAAGTTGATCGAAGATTAAACTGAGTTCAAAATTGAACGCAGTTTACAGGAATGATCCGCTATATTTAAATCCATAAACATAGTAGTTTAAATCCATAGACATCGAGCATGCTATATACTAGGCAATGGGCGACATGTGCGAGTGAGAAGAAACAACACCTGATTTTTTAATGTTTCCCCCACCTTCTTCTATTAGAGAGAGAGAGAGAAAAAAATCAGATGTTGTTTCTTCTCACTCGCACATATCGCCCATTGCCTAGTATATAGCATGTTCGGTCTATCTATACTATGTCTATGGTTAAATACGAGAAAGAAAGAAATATACACCATCTCATTCTAACCAATAACGATATTTTTTACTTTGCATGTGCATTGATTTAAGTGTATTGTGCATTTGTATTAAACACGTGGAAAGCGTGATAATATATTATTAAATAATAGAGATACTGAAATTGCAAAATATAGTCATAAATTAATTAATTGTGATAAATCAAATAAAAAATGGGTGGATGTTCATTTTTTTATTTAAATTTTATTTTATATTGTAATAAAGTTTGTTTATAATAATAATAAATATGTATAATAATCCTTTCTAAAAAAAAGGCATTACATCTATACTTGCATCTCTCGAAATTTCCTCGAAGTTTATTGTTGACGCTTTTCCGTCATGAATTCTCTCTGTGCTAACTTTGTGAATAGCTGTCATTGTATTGATTCCACAGAGGATCATTTTGACAATTGTGTATCAAAAAGTTAAAAATATTATAGTGTAACAGTAGTATTATAGTAATAGTAATATATTAATTTTTGCTCTTGTATTGAAAAAAATAAATAGTGAAAAAAAAAATAAATTTAAAATCATTAAAATAAAAGAATATATATTAATAAATTGGTAATATAATTATATAAAATAATTATGTAAAAGTTTTATAAATATACACATTTTATTATCTTTAAAACGCTTATGTTTTTAAATTATAATATTACAATTTAAGATTAATGTAGTTAATGTATTTGAAAATAAGTAGGAATAGCCAAAAGATAGGGGACCAATCAAAAGTTGTTTTTTCGTAGCCAGTCTCTGATTATAGTGTCTCTAATATATTGTGAGTCTACGGTGTGAGTATACGGTAAGTCTTCAAGAAGTGGAAATGTCTCATTTACTAAAAAAAGACAACGTGAGTTGGTATCGCTTTGTCAAGAGATTCTCGGATTGGTTAATGTTATTCTCCAACTATGAGGTTAACACGTACACTGTAGAAAAGAGATAAAGATTCCAACTTTAGTATGCCCGTCCTTTTCTTCGCTGAGCCGCGGTTTTCTATAGTTTAATATAGGGAAGACTCACTCCAGTATACTATAGAGCTCAATGTGTACATCTAATTGTTCGAGTTTGATTTTGGTAGTAGCATATGACAGTGTAGCAATGATTTCGGTATGATAAGTAACAGTAGAAAATGGAGGATGACATCGATATTTATGCGGATTTGCCGAGTTTCAATTTGAATTCTGAGAAAAATGTAAGAGTTATTGATAATAATATTAATTCTGGTTAGCACGACTTCTCTTTATTACGCGACTTATTTCGACACATATACGTGTGTGTGTGTGTATATATATATATATATATATAGTGTTCGATTTTAAATATATTATTGTAAAGTGTATGTTATTTTATATTTTTATATTCACTAAAAGATTAATATTTTTGTCTTCGAATTTTAACCTAACAATGACATAACTGGTACTTCGACATAACCTGAAAAGTCTTTCCCGCGCCCGCCGTAAAATCATATTTATGTATTCTGTAAATAAGGTAATTTCTCATTGAATTATTAATGTTTATATTACAGTTTATTACACTAGGCCTGTTTTTTTTTTTGGCTGAACTGGTTGTATTAATTCACAGTTTATCTTTCTTACACTGGAAGAAAAAAGATAAACTCTGAACTAATGCAGCCAGTTCAGCTAAAAAGAACAGATCCATTGTTAAATACGTTATCCAATGTTGCTGCAATAAAATAATTTTATATATAACATGACGAAAATCGTTATTTTATTAATTTATACATCTTGTTTCTTTGTAACATATATAAGATATATTTTAAATTTTTTATTTATTTATTTTTGCTACTTTAAAGACTTTTATATGTGCTAGTATATAAAAGTATATAAAAATTTAAATAAAATAAAATATATTTAAGAATGCTTTCTTTATGTACATGTCTAAGCACATAGAGCGTTACTTTTTATCAAATTTAAGATTTAATAATCTTTAATATATTCTAATGTTAATCCATATTTTCCATATTATTTTTCACAAATGATTGAAAATTAGATAATTTATTCTTAATTTAACATAATTAGTTGATATATAATTTGTGTTGTATAAAGATTTATAAAATTATAAAAATAATCCAAAAATATAATTGGCAGTGATGTTTGAAGTAACTAAATGCTACGTTAAGTTTAACTTAATATATCGATATATGAAAAGTTCATTTGCATTGTATACTTTTATAGCAATAATTCTTATCTTGATTTTAAAGTTATTTATAAACTAATTATAATTAAAACTGCATGTATTTTTTAAATCCTTAGATATAATTATGTGTATATATATATATATATATATATATATACACATAATTATATCTAAGGATTTAAAAGATACATGCAGTTTTAATATTATATCGCGCAATTATATATATATAATTCATGTATATAATTATAGTTTATATATATAATTTGTATATATAAATTTTGTGTGTGTGTGTGTGTGTGTGTGTGTGTGTATAAAAATATATCTTTGTGTAATAATATATAAAAAAATGTCCATTAAATAATACATATTGTCACTGATGTAAAATCTATAAAATGAATTAATATTTTCAAATCATTTGTAAAGGACCAAAATTGCAATTGCGAAGAATTAAAAAAAAAGCTTAATTTATTCATAAACAAATTCGAAAACATCCAGAAGATAAAAGCGAATTTGGAGAACAATCTATCTTCCTTACTTAAAACTGCAAAAGCAGAGATTGCACGAAAGGATAAGATGATTGATGATCTTAGGAAACGGTAAGACTCTTATATAAATTATAATATTCAAATCTGTTCCTAATTTTAATAAAATGTTTAGGTTGGACGATGCAACCTTTAGAAGAAACAACAGGAACGAATCTAAAGGTTTTTCTATTCATAGATTAGCGCATCAGCATACGTTAACTAGAAAGTATGAAAATGTCCCTTCAATTTATTTAGAAGAAAGCGAAACTGAATTGCATCAAATTAAATTCTGTCATGATGAATATGAAGATAAGAAGTCACAAAATGATATTAAACGGATATCGACGCTATTTGGAGAGAGATTACATAAGAGAATTATGGAAGAAGAAAATGAAAAGAAGAAACAAAAAGCGTTAAAACTTAGTGCAGAAGTTAAAACAAAAGAGTTTCCTAAAAAGGACAGCGTAGAAAACAATAAGGAAAACGGATCTCAATTCAGTATAAATAACAATGGTAATGAATCTAATACCTATATTTTAAATAGTATAAAAATTATTTTATATGCAGTTATATAAGATTGTATAGAATTGTGTAGATTCAAATTTTGATATGACTTAAAAAAATTTTTAATAAATACTTGATATTGAAAAATTATTATATTTATTAAATATCTGTTATTATTATTTATCTACCAACATCTTGAAAACTTTTAGATATAAAATTTGAGATAGCTTGCATAGTCAAATATAATTAAAAATAATCAGTCAAATAATCATTAATTAAAATGATCTATTAGTATGTTGATACTATATTGATCTATTAGAAAACATTCTTGTTGCAGAATCTTCATATAAAAAGAACTTGATGAAGAGGATGAATGAAGAGGATAATACATATAGAAATAAACGTTTAAAGATTGAAAATAAAACCACTACGAAAGAAATTGATATTGCGCGATATAATTTAATTGACAATCCTGTGCAATACGAAATGAAAGATAATCTAGCAAAATTTGAGGACCGATTAGGTGCATCTTCTTTTCTCAAAAAGGAGAAAATTCCAATTCACACGGGACATAGAGCTGCTTCAGAACACCAAGACATAAAACAGGATAAAGATTGTACAAATGGATGGAAAAGTGAGAGGAAAAATAATTCAGGAAAGGATTTAGATGGTTTCAATATTAGAAACGATGATGATTTAAGAAAATCTCGAACTCCTTCGGCGTCAAGTCATGCTTCAGAAAGATTTAACAGTGATAAAAAGAACGAATATAAATATAGCCCATCAAGAAGAAGTTCTAAAAGTAGAAGCAATTATGAGAGTACAAACAGCCATCGTTTACGTGAAAGATCCAATAGAACATATAAAGAAAAGAAGTACGATGATTATAAATACGATAGCCGATACAAAAGTGATAGATTAAAAAGAAATTACAAAAGTGAGGAAAATGATAGTAAAGCAAAACATAGACGTTTCGGAGAACATAGCGTTCTATGGGACAAATCCAAATACTCGTCAAGCGATGCAGAAGACAAAGAAGGCAGTAGCTCACATAAGAATAAAAAGTATGAAATACGCAGAATGAAAAAGATGACAGCAAATATTTTAAATGATAGAAAATTGGAGGAAAACAAAGTTACAAGGCAAACTGACTCCCAGAAGTCTTCTAGCCGAACAATTTCAAATACTATTGCGAAATATAGTATTGAGAAAAGTGCTGAGCAACATAAAACGAAGAACGAACCAGAGATGAAATCTATAAAAGAAAAGGAAGAAAATTTAATTACATGTATTGCAATGGAAGATTTGAATATTATGGAAGAAGGAGAAATTTTAGATAGTCCTGAAAAAAAAAATTCTACAAATATCTTTAAAGATAATAAAATAAAAGAAGATAATGTAAAAATTGAAAATAAAAATATTCTTATTAATACATTTACTGATGAACTCATAGATCACAAACCAATTCTTCAAACTAACACAAAACAATTAGAAGTGGCAAATATTAATACAAAAAAAATTGAAGAAACGTCACATTCACGAGAAAATTCGAAAGATTATGGAGAAATAATATATTTAAATTCTGGCAAAACTGATATGACAGTTAATGAGATACATTATACTAAAGATGAAGACATATGCATATCTCACACTAATGAAGATTTAATGGATATTCGTAATATTAGAATAATCGAACAGGTGTGTGACAGTGATATTGATATTAATAACAAAAATGATGCCGATAAAATATTAAAGGATTCTATTGTACCCGAAATCACTACCAATATTCAAGGGACTGATTTTAATGTTGAAAATGTTATTAAAATCAAAGAGTTAATCGATTCCAATATTGAAAGCGCCACTAAAAAGAAAGAAATAGACGATCCCAATATTGAAAGTACTGTTGAAGCAGACATGAATAATATTAATAGTGATAATAATATGCAAGAAATCGACGATAAACAATTAAAATCTTCTATTAAAGTTACAAAAGTGGAGACTGTGCTCGAGTGTAATATCAAAAATAAAGATTTATGTCAAATACCAATACCAATCGGAAGCAAGATTTCTCATCAAACATCAAATAAAAATGATGTCGAAATACATCTTAATGATCACAATTATGTTCAGAAAACTTTTACCAATGTTTCTGATTTTGATGCAAGTCAAAAGCCCTTATCGAATTCAGAATATGATGAAGCTGTGTTGGAAATAGTAACATCAAAAGAAATAAAATCGGACAAAACAATTAATGTTCAATCAATTAATGCTAAAAGAACAATCCCGGCTATAGTGAAAAATAAAAAAGACCAGCAAGACAAGGGAATAGTAATTTTGCATCGTCGAAGAGCTGTGATACTGAGTGACAGTAATGCGTCTATGACCATCCTGATGAATACAGATATAACGGAAACGTCCTCTGTCATTAATAATTGTAACGATAACGATTCTGTTTTGAAACCACGTGCCTGCAAGACATCACGAGTGTTTGCAAAGGCGACTTGTAAATAATTATTGTACATTTATACGTTCATACAGTGTGTTAATAAAATCGAATTTGATAAGCGAAAAAGTGAGAGTAGGAATAGTTGATTGTGCAAAATAGTATATTTTTAGTAGTATATTTTTGTTCTAAGACGATACTGAACTGACGGGCGAACTCCGACGAAAACATCACACATCTAACATACATAGATACATTTATTTATACATACATACACTCATACATACAGATACGCATACATATCCATGAAATTTTCAGGCAAAATATTCTCTTATACACAGCTCCTAGACGCATTTTTAAAAGCATAGTATTATTCCTCCTTGTAATTCCGATCCGAGTGAGTATGTATTGTTTGGTTAGACGACAATTTCCCGCAAAATGGAGGGGATAATGTTAGTACCAACGAAATGCCTCTAAACAAAATAATTTTAGTTTCTGTAGATTAGTAGCACTGTTCAAGTAGTAATCTGTTGGTTTGCACATCCTTTTTGACATATGCGCGGGCATGTATGTACGTAATAAGTATTATATATCAGAATATAAATATAAAATACATTATAGTATTTTATTAAAATAAAATTAAATAAAGACAAATAAGCAAAAACATAATAACTGAGAAAACATAAAGTGAAGATGAAAAACAATATAAATATTATATACATTAATGTTACATAATAATATTGTCGCGTTCGCGGCGTTAATTCCCGTGATCGCGATACTCGGCGGAGCGCTCTCGGAAAGGAAGAACACTGTTTTAAGAAAGACTCGCTCTTTATTAAACCAACGGTACAGAAACACGTCCGGCCACCGCAGAATCCGGCCGTCAAATCTGAAAAACAGTCGGAGAACGACGCGTTGCCAAGGGCCGATCCTCTATTCGAACTCTTATCGATTGATATTGATTATTTCTTAGCAGCGCCGAACGGAATACCGCACGGCCGCAACACTGCAAATTTTTGTCGTCGAATTAAGCAAGAGGACGAAGCTGTGCCCGCGGAGTTGGAAGAATTCTTTAATAATAATTCCCGAGAGTTGGAGGAAGATCAGAGATTAGTTTTCGCTACATTGTTGCGAGAATTTCGTGACGTGTTTTCGGAGCAAGCAGGAAAGTGTGAAGTTCTTCAACATAAAATTGAATTAATGGATTCTTGTCCTATCAAACAGGCTCCTAGGAGAATTCCAATTCATATGCGTTCAGAAGTTGAAAAAATTATGGAGGACATGAAAGAACAAGGGGTAATTGAAGAATCTTCAAGCCCTTGGGTTTCTCCAGCAGTTTTGGTAAAGAAGAAAGATGGATCTCTTAGATTTTGCATTGATTTTCGGAAATTGAATGCGGTTACGAAAAAAGATTCTTATCCGCTACCAAGGGTTGACGATCTTCTTGATCAGTTATCGGGAAATGCCTGGTTTTCTACTCTAGATTTGAAGAGTGGTTATTGGCAACTGAAAATTCGTCCCGAAGATAGGGAAAAGACTGCTTTTTCTGTGGGGAATGGACTTTGGCAATTTGTTGCGATGCCTTTTGGTCTGTGTAATGCCCCAGCTACCTTTGAACGTCTTATGGAACGGGTGTTACGGGGTTTACTTTCGAAAATTTGCCTGGTTTATTTAGATGATGTGATAGTTTTTGGCAAAACCTTTGAGAAAATGAAAGAGAATTTAAGAGAGGTTCTTCTGAGATTTCGTGCTGCGAAACTTAGTGTTAACCCAAAGAAATGTGATTTATTTAAGAGACAGGTAAAATATTTGGGTCATATTGTTTCTTCTGCCGGGATCACTACGGATCCTGAGAAGACTGAAGCGGTCACTGAGTGGCCAGTTCCTCAGAATAAGAAACAGGTCCGGAGTTTTCTTGGATTTTGCTCTTATTATCGGAAGTTTGTTAAAGGATTTTCTTCAATTGCGAAGCCTCTATTTAAATTAACTGAGAATTTGACTAAATTTGAATGGACTGAGCAATGTCAAGAAGCATTTTTGAGGTTAAAACAGGCATTAACGTCTGCACCTCTTCTTTCCTTTCCGAAGGGGGAAGGAAAGATGATTTTGGATACGGATGCTTCAGGTTTTGGAATAGGGGCGGTACTTTCACAAGTTCAGGACGGCTGTGAGAGGGTCATTGCTTATTATAGTCGAGTTTTGAACAAACCTGAGCGGAATTATTGCACAACAAGAAGAGAGTTATTAGCTTTGGTAGATTCGATGAAACATTTTCATCATTATTTGTACGGAAAGAGTTTCTCTATTCGAACTGATCATGCTTCTTTGAGATGGTTGATGTCCTTCAAAGACTTGGAGGGACAATTGGCTCGTTGGATGGAAAGGTTACAACAATACGATTTTGATGTTGCTCATCGAAAGGGGATTATACATGGTAATGCCGATGGTCTTTCGAGACGCCCTTGTGTAGAAGAAAAATGTAGATTCTGTTCTAAAGTGGAAGTTCAGAGAGGGCTTTTGGAGGATAAAGTAGTTGCTCGTATTGTTTTGCGTGAGGATTCTTCTGAGGATTGGCGAAGGGCTCAAATAGAGGATCAGGAACTGGCAATGTTTTTAACTTGCGAAAGAAAATGATTTGCGACCTTCTTGGGAGGAAGTTTCTTCGAAAGGATTGTCAGCCAAGATCTATTGGCAACAATGGCATGCCTTGGAAGTCCAAAATGGGATTTTGCATAAGAGATGGGAGGCTCCTAATTTGAAAAACAGTCGGAGAACGACGCGTTGCCAAGGGCCGATCCTCTATTCGAACTCTTATCGATTGATATTGATTATTTCTTAGCAGCGCCGAACGGAATACCGCACGGCCGCAACAATATATTATTAGTATATAATACATCATATATAATAGTAGTATATATTATTAGTATATAATACATCATATGTAATAGTATATAATTATCATTATATACTATTATTATATAACATTAATGTATATAATATTTATCATTGTTTTTCACCTTATTCATTTTATGTTCTCACTTATTTGTCTTTACTTAATTTTATTTTAATAAAATACTATAATTTTTTTATATTTACATTCTAATATATAATATATATATATATATATCTAATATATAATACTTATTACGTACATGCCTGCGCATATGTCAAAAAGGATGTGCAAACCAATAGATTACTACTTGAACAGTGCTACTAATTCATAGAAACTAAAATTATTTTGTTTAGAGGATTTTGTGGGTACCAACATTATTCCCTCCATTTTTCGAGAAATTGTCGTCTAATCTGTTGTTTACATGTTTAAAGTTTAAACTTTTGTGCACAGCAAAATGTTATCACAAGTTAATCTCAAAAATCAATAACAAAAGTCAATAACTGTAATTTTCTAACTTTTTTTTTCCTCTTTCATATGAAATATACAAACCCGGATGCATTATTATCTATACTTCAATTCTGGAAAAGGATTTTTAATTTTGTATAATCAATGAAAAGATTACTTGAAAATAATCGACTCAGTCGGTATCTCCAGCATCGTCTTAAGCTTTAATCTTTTCGCATGTGGGAATGCATGGAAGATGAAAATTAAAAAAGAATAATGGATTGTATGGATAAAACTGAAGCAAATGTTTTTGTAAGTTTAAATAATCGTAAGTGTATTTTATCATAAGATATCTGTTTTTTGCTAGCTTATCTATTTAAAATTGATTTACAAGGCATTATGTCAATATTAAAAAAGGATAGCATTTGAACAGAGGAAAATCTTTAGGCACCAGCCGCTGTGAGTGATTGTGGTCAATCGTAACGTGGTCAAATGAGATGCTTCCATTAAAGAATTATCAGTCAATGTAATTAGATTTGCTTTTTCAAGTTTGTCAAGCGTATTTTTACTACGCTGTATAGTAAAAATGATTTCGATTAAGCTCCGATTAACATAATCAATTAAGGGAGTAGACTAATTTGAAATTTTTAAAAAATCGAGGAATTTTTTTTGTTTTAAAAAATAGCTTAAGTCTTAAAGTGCCATTTCATGTGCAGCATGCAGCTGTAGTAGTTCGCTATTATTGGTTAAAATTTGTTCACTAGATAACGTATTTCCGACGCAAAATAATTTCACCGCATCTCATTTTGCTGTTTTAAAGTTGAACCGGACGAGCAAATCCGCAACAAAACAAAAGAAATCTATGCGGCGTGCAGCGTAACATCAATTAACATATATTAATGAATATAGGAGAATGACATCAAATGATGTATAGAAACTTGTTTGTGATGTTACATGAAACATATTATTAATTAATTATTTCGAATAAGTAGTAATAAGATTATTTATGTATATAAAGTCATAATCTCAATTTATCAACATCAAGAATATAAATAATGAATCGCAATTGTTGTAATCTTTTAAAGCTTGTTTATTATAAGTTATTATAAGTTTATTAAGTGATCTTATAATTTAAAAAGTTATAATTTATTTTAAATGAGAAAAACTTTGATGTTGCTTTTTTACTTTCTAAATTATTTAATGAAAAATTACATATTTTATGTAACTTACAATACAGTTTAAATGTGCTGATTACTAATTTATTTTTCTGTTAGATGTGGAATTTGTGAAGAAATAATCGAAGAATCGTTAATTTCAAGTCATAAATGCTTGGAAGGATATGAAATGTTCTTCACTGATAATAACAGATATTTTTATCTAGTACATGGTAAATATAAATGAAAATAATGTACAATTCTTGAAAAAAAATTAAAATAACTGTATATATAATAATTTTTTATATAGATAGTGGCGTCGTAGTACAAAGAAGTGCTATGGAGAATACGTAGAAAGCATTGTATACGATAAACCATCAAGTCATTAAAATAGAGATAAATATGTTGCGCTTGAGGAATCATTTATCCATTTGCTATCGGAAATGAGTGAAAATATTTTATTCAATAATTTTTCTAATTCAACGGACCTAGAAGAACTATTTATTGAGGTTGAAAAACGGGAAGCATTATAATTAGTTTACTTTTAGCACAACGCAACAGAGTGATAACTGCTAAAGCATGGGATGCGATTTCGGAATCTCTGTAGATTATTAAAAATATGACATTGGAAGATCTGTGAATGTAAATGTTTAATATAAAAAATAAAGCTTGTGTATAGTTAAACAAATTAAATAAAAACAAAGTAGTCAATAACACAAATAAAAATCCATAAACGAGAAATGAATGAAAGTTGAGAAAGAATGATACAATATATATAACGTCTCTTTTTCTTAGAAATTTTGGTTGCCCAAATTATAATTGCACCAACAGTTATTGCAATCGCAATTTTTTGTCTTTTCAAGTTTTCCATATTACATTTTTGAATTATTTGTGCACAAAACACATATTTTGTATGACACTGATATAATTTTGGATTGTATGCCATTAAAATAGGATATCCTGTATATTTGTAAAATAAAAAATTTAGCGCTTTTAAAATAAAAAAACAAATAAGAAAAAAAATCCCTTTTTAAATCGACGTTTTCTTGGTTTTTTTCAATAGTAAACATTGTTCAGTCAATATTCTCTCTTTCATATCCTCAGCTGTCTCAGTTATGAAACTGAAAATTGCCGCCGGCTAAATACGTTGCTGCCGTTATTCCTTTTCATGAGCAGCAAATGCAGCAGAAATTCTAGAAAATTTGAATCACGTGACATTCTTGCTGCCTCAGAGTGCTACGTATGAAAAGGCACCTTTAGAATTAATATGTAGAAAGCATAGACATATGAAATATATAGACCGAGCAAAGTTGTCACTTTAGATAAGGGAAGTTTTAATATACGGGGCGAGGGGCACTCCAGGGCATTCGTTCATTTCGTGTAGATTCGGTAACATTCGATTTATTTATGTTTTGTGCTCCATTTGAATAGTGAAAGTTCGAAGAAATTAGTCGTTTGAAATAAAAATATATTAAAATAGTAATGAGTTTTTGCGTTGTATATAATTGTAAAAATCATAATAAAAAAAATATGGAACAGCTAGAGATGGAAAATATTACAAATAAAAAAATATCGTTTCATTTGTAAATATTGCAAATATAGGTTATGTGGATTAAAAATTTGTAATATTTAAATTAATATTTAAATTATTCCTTAATGTATATACATATGTGTGTGTTTGTGTGTGTAACATTACTATATACATAATATATTATAAATGTATTTTATATATATATATATATATATATATACAAGTTATAGAAATTATTTTGTTTTAAGAAACAACAGAAAATATTTTATATAAAATAACGAAAGCAGCATGTTTCATTATTAATTAGTTTAAAATATTTTTATGTATCACAGTTAGGTTAAAAATCACTAATTACAAATATGACATGTGAAAAGCCGAATATATTCGAGAACTTACGAAGATAATCGTCAGATGAGTGCCCCCTTACCGCAAATATCAGTTATCCTTCGTACTAAGACTCGGTCTATTTCATATGTCTATGGCAGAAAGTCCCAAGTAAATATTCAATGTATTTTTCGAATATAACATTTTGAGTCGCATACTTACGCATTAGTAAACGCCCGAAGATCCGGGAGGCACAGTTCTATAGAATTCTCCTATCGCTTTTTTTGGGTACAATAGATATAATAAACGCCTTCTTTTGTAAATATTATTTTCGGAAGTATTAACTCCAGTCTTGTAGTAGTGCAAAAGTATCCAGTAATGTAACTATAAATGAAACTCAAAACACGAGCTAAACATGTCTCCTTTATCGTAACAAACGAAATTTATAAAAATAAAAAAATATGTTTTTTCAATATACAAATACTTATCTGCACTTATTTTTTTAACTTTTAATAATTATTTGTACTGAAAAAGAAAAAAATAAATAAAGTAATTACGTCTTGTTTTATTATAATATGTTATACTAATGTTTATTTATGTGTACTATATTATATGAAAACAATTAACATTATTTGGAAACAACATTATTTGAGAAATAATTGTTTTTCAAAGATTCTGTGTCAATGAAAAATAACAATCTTGGGTCATAATAATAGTTGTATCTGGCATTAAGATGTATAAAACAAGTTTTTTATAACTTTTGAATTGGATAATTTTTGTCCTAATTAAATAAGACCTTGAAGTCATTAATACGTATATATCAGAAATACGTGTGCATTATGTGTGCATTATCTGTATTCAGAACGCGCTTATAAATAGGTTAGCGCATATTTTTGTCATTTTATCTTTTTCGTTTAATGACTGATGAAGATAGAATAACAAAAACACGTGCTAACATTTTTATAAACGCGTTCTGAATACGGGCTTACATGTACATAAGCATAGAGCTTTTAGTAATAATAAAAAAATAATACGACAGATACAAAATATACTGTTTTTCTTGTTTTAATATCATATATAATTTTTATTTTTGACATTTTTTCATAATGGCTTTTATTAATTTTTTATTCCATAGCTTATTTTTATAATATATATGTACACACACACACACACACACACACACACACACACACACACACACACACATTTCGTATATTATACTGCTGCAGCACTACTTATCCTAGCAGACACTATCACCGCACTAGAACTGAGTAGTGACACTACATCGCACTAGTAGTGTTTAGTAATGAACACTATGACTACGTTTACACGTCCCCTTTAATCAAATTTAATAACATCAGTAGTTATGAAACTGGCCAATCACAGTCATTCCATTCTTCAGAGGAATAATTATGATTGGCCAGTTTTATAATTACGGATGTTATTAAACCCGATTAAAAGGGACGTGTAAATGTAGTTTATGCCGCACTAGAAGTACTAAGTAGTGACACTACTGCGTACTAGAAGTGCTAAGTAGTGACACTATTGCGCACTAGTAGTGCACAGTAATATTTTTCTACAAGGGAATGAGATACGATGTAAATATGATAATTAAATTCTAAGTTATCTTTGAAATTTCTATAAGTAATGATATTAAAACGAAATGAAAATCAATAATACAAGCAAATAATACAAGCAAATAATATAAGCAGATTGAATAATATAAGAAAATATAATATAAAAAAATCAATAATATAATATAAGGTCGAATAATATAATATAAGCTAATCAAATAATATAATATAAGAAAATCAGTAGTATAATATAAGCAAACGAATAATATAATATGAGACAATCAAATAATACAATATAAGCAAATCAAATATTCCAAATAATATTAGAAGCAATGATTATCTTAAATTGTTAGAAGTAAGTTATTAAAGGAATTAGAATTCTAATAATTTCCTTTTCGTTTCCTTTTACTTTTCCTTTATAATTATAAAATTCAGATTCAGGTTTGAGACAGTGACTGCACTCTCTGATGATTTGGTAACGACTGACCTACGTCTGCATCTAAACTGTATCTCTAAGGTAGGTCCGATGTAAACGGGAAAGGCGAACAAAGCACTCCTCGACTGAGCATTTTATTTCGTGTCACAATTATTTACGCGAAAATGGAAAAAAATAAATGAAAAAGAAAGAAAGGAGAATAAAACTAGGATCTAATGTTTTTCGGAAATATCGTTAGTGCTTTGTTACGTCCAACCCGAGGTAAATATATTTTTATATATATTTTTTTTTTTTAAATGGATGGGGCTTGGAAGGACGCTCCAAATACCCTCTCGCAGGTGGCCGCGCTGAGGCGTCCCTACGAGTCAGACACACTGTGCAGAGCCACGAGTGCGAGTCAATGTCTTGAAAAAGACGCTATGACTTCGACTGCGTGACGTGCGTCCGTCGGTCCGTAATTTAGGCAAGAGAATTTAATCTCTTTTGCCAGGGACAGGACCATCGCGCGAATCTTAGGATAATGAGAAATGAAAGAGGGAGCAAATAACTAAACGATAAATAATTTAAATTTTACAATGTAATTAATAATTTTAAAACGATTACAGGGTTAGGTAGCTACAAGATCGTATCATTATTTTTTTTACGTTGGAATATATTTACTGATGATATATTTACAAAAATATTAAAACAAGAAGGGTGTTACGTACAGAAATTCGTGTGTTCTAAAAATTGACGGATGTATTGTTTGGTTTTCTGTGTATAAATTCTATTAATCTATTAGTTTAGTATTTTTAATCTGTTATTAATCTATTTTAAATTTGTATATTGTTGTCTGTGTGTGGTTGTTTCTGAGAGGAGGTCGGGTTTTCGCTAGTGAGGTCTAGGAGAGGAGGGGAAGGAGTCCGTAGTTTTAGTTCGCAGAATTCGTCCAAGGATTTCTGGGTGCGGAAATCTGGATATATCTGGAGGTCATGGCGCTCTGGGAAGAGTACACTGAAATCTGGGGGTGATCCAGGTTCAGCTGGTTTGATCGGGGAATAGGATGGAGAAGATATGTGTAAATAATGGGGTCTCCTGCTGGAATAACTCGTGGTTTCTTGATGTATCAAAACCTCGGATGTCCTAGGCGAAGGATAGTTCCCTGATTGATGCGCTCGCTTGTTCCGACGGTAACGGAGCCTCTTCAGGGCTCGCCTCCGTCTTTGAGTGTCGGAGAGAGTGGATGATGCAGCTTTCACTAAAAGAAATGGATTTGGAATATGAAGGAAATGTCATTAGTCGCGAACCTTAAGGCTATCTCTGAAATATTTCAGGAAACCGAGAGATCCGACAGAGGAGAGAAATTAAAAAGGGAAAGAGAAAATTGTAAGAGAGGAGAGAAAAAAAAGGAAAAGAATAGATTTCCCGAATTACTCAGCAGCCATGCAGAACCTGCTGAGTGCTCCGCAACGCATAGGGAGCCCGAGAGGTTCGACGGCTGAACCCAATAGAGGAGAAGCAAATTTTGCCGAATTATTCGGCAGCCATGAACCTGCTGAGTGCTCCGCAACGCATAGGGAGCCCGAGAGGTTCGACGGCCCAAGCAAAGAAAGAAAGAGAAAAGAAAAAGAAAAAGGGAGTAGAAGTGTAAGGAGAACGGCAGAGGATAGAAAGGATGTAAGGGAGGAATGAGAAAGTATAAGGAGAAGAGACCCGAAAATTATTATTATTACGGAATTTTTTTATGTGTAATTAAACTTACTTTTACTCTGGAGACTTGAGACCTGCGAGATGAAGGCGGTAATGGTGTCGTCAGGAAACTTGATCACTTGTACTTGTTGATTATTTTCGACTGACACCGACTGAATTATTGACAAACTGAATTATCGACAAACTGATAAACTGAAAATGTTCCGACCGTGTAAAAAAAAAGGACGTAGCAGAGAGTGTGTGTTCCGTGCCTTTAAGGGCACTATATATATATGATGTTGAGGAAAACATCTGTACACGTGTTGTTTTTCCGCGATTAGGATAATAGGGATTATCCGCTTAGCCAAATTCTTAGTAACCGACTCTCGGAAATTCAGTTGCGTAGCCGTCGCGATCGTAACAGAACATGTGTCATCCGTTTATCAGCTTAATTAAATTCTAATAACAGACACCCGAAAGAGAAGAATCGTGCAGTCGTCACGACGTAACAGCTTAGTAGTGAATCTTATTATTGCAAAACGAGAATTCATTTTAATGTTTTCGTCAGTTAAATTTTCGTTGGGCAACGACTCTCCGAGCTAGCCTTTCATTGGAAAGTTTATATTAGGAATATTTTGAGTGCGATAAGCCTCCCCTTTAGTATAAACTAAAATCGTTGAACGTTCCTTTGTCTCTTCTACAGCTGCAGGATTGAAAATCGAAGAAGAAACAGTACGAGAAAAAAAAATTACGTTATAAAATTATATTCCCCAGAAGATGATAATAATAATAATAATAATAATAATAATAATAATAATAATAAAATGATATCTTTTATCATAAGACGAAAGAAAATGAATTCTCGCTATTATTAACTTAATTAACTTAATAATGGAAGTTATAAAATATAAAATAATAAAATCATAAGATAATAAAAGTTATATGTCTCTAATATTTAAATTCGCGCATGTGTTAACCTAAGGTGCCGTTCGACTGCATCTACATCATTTCGAATGAATGTTCGCAAATTTTAATTTTCCGCGGACGTTACAGTACATTTCACATATGCGTATAAAATAATACTTAAAATTATATCATAAGAATGGATCGTACATTTATGAACAAAAAGGGTTCACTAGGACATCTGAACAAGGAAAACTGTCGAATGGTCATACATTCGAGCGCGAAACGGCTATCACTAGCACCGCCGCGAAAAAGTTGAAAACAAAATCGGTGAAAGTGCCAATAAATGCAGGCCAGGGATATCGCATAATTAACTTTTTATTAATTTTTACAATTAATTAAGCAATGATCTGTTATACCGCTGTTTGGAAGGCTTTATGCAAAACAATAACAAAAGCCTAAATTCTTTGATTTTGTCGTTTATACCAAAATATTTAGCGACATCAAGACCGTAGAAATTATCACATATATTGCAGCTAGCATTTTTAATAAAGGCTACACAAGCATACTTTTGATGATGCATACGATGGGCATAATTATTAACCCGAATTCAACTGCTTTGGCAGAGCAACTTGACGACGCATGCGTCTTCAAAAGCGAGGCACAGATGTTGCAGCATCTAAAAAAGACCGAATCCAGAGCAGCCTTGGAGCCTTGGATGCTGCATATGAAAAAGGAGATTCATCGTATGAAGCAGTCATGACTGATTAACGGTAAGACGCAAAAAACTATATGATATCAAGTTGTCAAACTTTAAACGCATTTTTTTCAAAATCATGTTTTACAAGACAGTGTACACGATCTCAAGTTGTAACTAATGGATTGATTTGAAATTTGAACCATATTCAGAAAAACAATAATTATCGCGTAATGGAGGATTTTGTTGATAACATTTTTAATATCAAAGTATAATAACAATTAAAGCAGGGGTCGGCAAAACGCTGAAATTGGGCACGGGCGTCTGCGAGTTGTGTACATCCCCGCCTATTGTGTACATCTCAGAAGCGTATCTAATATTTTTTGTACCTTGAGATAAAGTTCCGCATTTTACACTTACAAGAAGCGTTGCGTATATATAAACGATAATGTTAAATATAACGATAGTCTTAAATTACTAGTATTCGAATCATTGTAATATCATAAAATTTGTTTATAATAGTTTAGCTAAACCGTTTAAGGATGAAATATGCAAAAATATGTTGTAATATATAGAAAAATGCATAAGTTCTTATGAGTTCTTATGAATTATATTTCCTGTGAGGGGGGATAATAAAAAAGAGATTTTAATCAATATCAAAAATATTGATTATCGAATTGTTATAGACTTACTAATGGAAGACCACTATGTAGTAGCGCGTAGTTGGTGACTGTTTGAATTTATTTCATTTA
Organism: Pogonomyrmex barbatus; assembly: GCF_055798465.1. Classification (NCBI taxonomy): domain Eukaryota; kingdom Metazoa; phylum Arthropoda; class Insecta; order Hymenoptera; family Formicidae; genus Pogonomyrmex; species Pogonomyrmex barbatus. The sequence continues at coordinate 2,125,860 of NW_028297120.1, forward strand.
GAAAAATCTAACAATCAAAAATCCTGCTTGCCGAAAAATAGCCATGTTTCTCGTTGTAGTTTGTTAACATGTACTCGGCCCATACCTATGTATTGCTTATTCATTCAACTTACATCTAGTTAATTTTTTTATTAGTCAAATAAAAAGAATTGTTTATTTAATATTGTTATAAGAATTGTTTATTTAAAATATAGATAGTTATTATTTCATGCTAATTCTGGGTCTGAATTTGGGCAATACAATATTTTTTAACTCCTTGAATAGCACGTTCAACGAACAAACGTTCCTGCTATTCCCTCTCCTCACTTCCCATATAGAACATAACCTTCAATGAACGTCCATTGAACCTCTATGGCTCCATTAAATTTCCATCGAACGTCTATTTTCACGATGGAAGTCATATAGACGTTTATTAGAGATCCAGAAAACTTCCACAGTGGACGGTGTTCTAGGATTCCACCGTGGACGTTCATTAGCCGTCCAGCTAAACTCCGTGATGGACGATCCCCTAAGATTTCACCGTGAATGTCCATCAGCCATCCAGCGAACCTTCACGGTGGATGGTCCCACATGGAACATGACATTCATTAGAGGTCTACATAACGTCCACATAATCTTCATCTATCTCTATAGTAAAAATTAAATAAATCTCTAATGGAGATCTATACTATCTTTATAATGAAGTTCTAATGGAGCTCTACCAAACCTCCATTAGATGTCTTATGGAAGTTGTATGGATGAATCACTAATGTTTCATGAAATTTTTATTTTATCATATATTTTATAAATTTTTATCATATATAGAGCTTAATTGAAAGTTTTAGAGTCTTTGTATTAGGTGTACAAAAAAATTCTGAGCTTTTTTTTGTAAAATTCAATCTTTATTCAAAAACAAACAAAAAAATATTAATCAGCGAAATATTCCCCGTTTGCATCAACGACCTTTTGCCATCTTTCGGGTAGCTTGCGAATTCCTTGACGATAGAAGCTCACCGGCTTCGAAGCGATAAAGTCATCAATGCATTTTCGTATCTTTTCAAATCTCACGAAATGTGTATCAGCCAAATGATGCTGCAGCGACCGGAATAGATAGTAATCGGAAGGCGCCATGTCTGGGCTACATGCCGCGTGCGGGAGAAGTTACCAGCCTAACTCAAAGATATGTCCTGAGTCGCTTTCGCAACATGTGGTCGAGCATTGTCATGAAGCAAGATCACTTTACGACGTCCTTGGCCAGTAAATGGCATCTTTTCTTCTAATGCATCGCTCAAATTGGTCAATTGTTGTTGATAGCGGTCTGCCGTGATTGTTTCACCCGATTGTAACAACTCGTAATACAACACCTTTCCAATCTCACCAGATACAGAACAAAACCTTTTTGGCATGGATATTGGGCTTTGGCATCGATGTCGAAAGTTGACCAGGGTCAACCCATGATTTTCTACATTTAGGGTTATCATAAAGAATCCACTTTTCATCGCCTATAATGATTTTGTGCAGAAAATCTTTTTTCCGGAACTTTGAAAGCAAAGTGAATGTAGTGTCACGCCGACGATTTTTGTTGTCTTCGGACAATTCATGCGGAACCCATCTGCCTTCCTTCTGAACCTTTCCCATCGTATGTAAACGTACGAAAATGGTTTGCTGCGTAACGCCAAGCTGTTCTGCAAGCTCCTTTTCAGTTTGCGCAGAGTTTATATCCAGCAGTGCTTGCAATTCGTCCGTTTCAATCTTTTGAGGGCATCCAGCACGCGGTTCATCTTCAAGACTGAAATCTCCTTGGCGAAATTTTTGATACCATCTTTTATATGTAGTATGACTTACAGCATTCTCTCCATATGCAGCACAAATCATTGCAGTGGTTTCAGCAGCATTTTTCTTCAGATGAAACGCGAAGTGGATGGAAAATCGAATATGCTCTTTTGTTATTGCCATCGTGAACACTACTGATTTTTGAGGTTATGTGCATCAAACGCCAAATCGGCATTTTAGAAGGCCAAATATCAACGCTTTAAAACCGCAAAAGGGCGGGAAGATATATAAAATTTAAATTGTTATTTTGGTTGTATGAAATCTAAAGCTCAGAACTTTTTTGTACACCTAATAGATGATTACTTTATGATAAAAATTGAATATATACTTATAAATAAATTAAAAATTTATTGCATAAATCTTATTTATTCGTATTTGATTGTATATAAATGATTATACCAAACACAAGAAAACATATATTGTGGAATAAGAGAAGTATCTCACGTATCTAATACGATCAATGAATATATAAGTAAGTAAATAGAATATATATACGTAAATTTATAAATACTACTCATATGGAACATGATATTAAAAATCCATATAACATATAATCTTCACTTTTATATATATAATTAAATTATCTACAAAAATTACACACGTTATCAGGACATTGACATTGAGATTATTTGAATCTTATGACAATGTGATAACATTTACTGATCGGAGATCAGTCATATGATCTGTCATATTTTTATATCAAAATTCTAAGTTTAATTATACTATTATTCTAGTATCTGATTTCAGCCGATCACAGAGGTGAAGCGAGCTCGATCGTGTATGCTCCAAGGATGGGTGACTTTCGGAAAAATTATATACAGACATTTACAGGATAAAAAAAGATTTCATTGTACGTTCTATTGTACGTTACGTATGTATGTGTGCTTCGTTCCTTCAAAAAAATATTTTTGTTCAGCATTATAAAAAATTCTTTTTATTAACTTTTTCTGTAAAGGTCTTCTGAAAGGTTCATGGACGTCTAATGGAAATTACAAACCTCCATGATGGACTTCTAATGGACATCTATTAGAGCTTTTTGTTTCGTGTCGTCTATCGAGACTCCATGGACCCTCTATTAGCGATCACCTAACGTCTAACAGATCTCTATGGAAAACATCTAATAAAGGTCTCATAGAGCTTCTACGAAGCGGAATTGTGGATTTCTTGTGGACGTCTACTGGAAGTCTAATGGCCATCTAATGGATGTTCCGAATATCCATGACCGACGTCTAATGGACGTCTACTGGAGGATTTTGTTCTATGTGGATTTATTGCGCCTAGCGATCTCTAACGTTAGCCCCAGCGCGCTCAACTGTTGCCCGCGGGCATTTGGACGCCCGCGAGCAATGCCTATTTGCCGATCCCTGAATTAGAGTACCCTGAATTAGAATAGAGTTTATGTAAAAATTTAAACATTCATATTTTTCTCAATTTTCAAAGAATTTTCAATGGAAAAAGGCTTTGTCACGCGATAAAGAATACTCTACAGTTTATTAAACAAATCGATTTCTTTTGTTTCAGATTTATCAAAATGGCGGAATCGTGTACATCGTTTCCCGGCGCATTCAAAATCACTTTTCACGCGAATTGTTATAATTTCTTTAAATTTTAATATTTTTTAATAAAATTTGAGCTATAACAAGTTAAATATATGTACTAAAAAAGAGCTAAATTAGAAATTGCATTTATGCTTATTTCACAATTCAAGCTTAAAGAATGTCCGCTTTTTAAACCAGTCAACTGGTCTACTTCCTTAACTGGAGCGATAGCATCCTTTACGCAAAATTTCTTCTAATTCATTGTCACTAATTCAATTTTTTCTATGTGCCAAAAAAATGTGAAAAAAAAATTAACGATTTTATTTACGTTGACAAAACTAATCAAATTAATCAGATTAATTGGAACTCGATCGAAGTCAGGCCTAAGCGAGAGCACCCCACATCGATTAGTGCAGAAGAGAAGCGGCCGTGGCGTCGCGTATCGATCAGAAAATAGCCGGCACGACGACGCCGATACGCGCGCGTCGGTCGTTGACGTCACCAAAAGCGTCTGTGCGCCGCGTTGCGCTTCGGTTCAGTCACAGAAAATGTCGGGATGATCCGCGCCATGGATGTCGTCGCCGTCGTCACCGTCGCCGCCACGGCCTTTTTAACGCTCTTCCAATTCACGACGCTCGCGAGCATGTGCTCCTAGACGCTCTTTCGCCGTCGGTCCGCTGTCTCGACGACGAGAGGGAGATCCGCGCTCAGCTGCGGTTGTCCGCGCCGCGTTTACCTTCAGCGAGAATCGATCGGCGGCGTTCGCACATACAATCCGCGACCAGGCTGTCAAGATGGGTTCTATAGTGCTCAAGTCGCTCTCGGTGCTCCTTGGCATATTCTTCGTCTTCGTCGGTACCATGAAACTCACTTCGCACATCAGCAAGGATCTGCATAAGGACTTGGTAAGCTGATCTACTGAATAAGGAGAGGACCGATTCTTTCCGCCTCGTTTATACGACGCTCCGATGAAACAATACCCTGCAATACAGGATCGATAAATGGAGATTGATAAATGCGCGATTATTAGCGATTTAACAAATGAGAAAATTTTTGTTAAAATGATCATTACTAGATTTGAGTTATTACTAGATTTGATCATCTATCATCATAATTGAAATTATAATTAAATTTAACAATGGAGACCCCGTAACAGGACGTGAAGCTGATGTTATTTGTCTACTGCAGCTTAATATTGTTGAAATTGGTAATGACTCGACTGTTAATAATATTATTACATTTAACAGCGTCGAAAATGATTGATACGTAATGAGAAATTGTATAATAATCGCTGAAATCAATGTTGTATTGTTGTTAAATATAATGATTATTGTCTTCTGATTGCTAAAATTAAGTTCTTGGCTATTTATCTTGATGGTGTGCGGTTCAAGTTTGCAAAACTTCTATTTGGAATCAACAATTAATCGATAAGTTTAAACGCTTCTTGCAATTTAATCGTATACAATCCGACCCATAACTATTAGATGATGCCTAACCGATTTATTCGCAAAATTAAATTCTAACACATAACTAGAAAGTTATTAATACCATTGATTTTTCATTATATAGCTGAGATTGTTGCTTAGACAAGAAATAAAAAGTCAATTCAACTGTCTAGCAAATTGACAAACTTAGACGCCATTTGACATATGTATGTCATCCGTCTCCGCGACTTATGTAATTTCGTGGGACGTCGCGCGGTACCAAAGTAAATACGCCGCAAGTGCAAGTCGCTATGTGTATCCGTCCGGTCTGTCACAGTCCCAGCTTTGTTATGTAACATTTACGTGCTTAAACTTGAGTCTGCCGTCACTGCCCTTGATTCATTGTTATATGGTCGCGTGCGCTTGTAGCAACATTTGCGTTTATGTTCCCCTTGCCAGTCGAAATTTTTTTACCAACCATATTTCCACGGTGCTCATTATCGGATTGTTAATGCTCCAGAAAAACGAGGAAAAAAAAGTCAATGATAAATGAGTTTAATTAAGCAATCTTTAATTAAGCATCTTCATTGGATGTTAATGTTTAGATGCACACGGTGCAGTGATTCCTCAATCCCTCAAAAAAGGTGATGGTTGATGTAATTGATTGATAATTTTTATCAATATAAATTAATTTTAATTTTGCTCTAATTTATCTTTTATTTTTTCTTTAATTCTAAAAATTTATTCTTATTTTTTTAATTCTTGGAATTAAAGAAAAATAAAAAATTTAAATCGAGATTACAATTGATCTTAATATTGATAGAATGGACATGAATTATTAAGTGATGTTCTATAGGTTGATGCACATTGAGTATTTTGGTTTTTTACGATGACATTGCATCGGCAATTATTTTTTTCATAACAGTCGACGTAATTTTACAAACAAAAAAATCGTATCGAAATCAATCAAAAATAAAAAAAATGAACGCAGCGATTAAGAGATTAATACGAGTTAAACAAGAAAGTGGATTTGGAAATATCAATTTTCTTAATTTTTTAAAAGAAGGAAATTTTTTTACACATTTGACAAATGGTTTTTTGATACATCTAAACATTTAAGAAAAAAAAATGAATAATGTGCAAACTTGATCTGGTCAATATATCGATGCTTGCTCACGTGTCGAATAAGAATCTTCTACTTTATATAATTATTATTAAGTTCTATCATTTTTGCTTCTTGGATTTTTTCCGATCTTATGCATTTACTCTTAATGCATTTACAAAAATCTATAAATCTATAAAAGTCTAAAAAATAATTCTTAACCTAAATCGAAATTTTTCTCTTATTTTCGAAACGTTCAATTTACTTTGAACAATTAAATCGATTTTTTAATCTATAACTTTTATTTAAAGTCGTAAAAATTCTATTGAAAATATTTGAAAATATTTGAAAATTTCTCTTTTGAATTTTAAAATAAGAAATTATTCGTATCATTCGTATTGTCATACTATACATATTTTAGATGCAAAAAAAAGTAGGAGCTCAATTCCCATAAGTTAAATCCATTATATAATTTTTTGAAATTATAAACTTCAAAATTAAGAGGTCAAAAGTAACGGTAAAACTTCGACTTGAGATGGCCGGCCAAATGTCTAATTATGTAGCATCGCAAATACATCAGTCACAATGCGATCAAGGTCGCCAGTAAAAAAAAAATATAATTTTTGAAATCTATTCGATTGTAAAATACGACGCATGCGCCTAGCTCTTTATAGATGATATAAAAATACGCGCGTAATATGCACTCGATAACATACATAGATTTATTGCAAGTATTAGAAGTATGTTGCGTGATGTTGAAAATTACAATTTGATATAATCAGAAACGATCATTAGCATACTTTTATTAAAAGTAAAAATTTAATAAAATAAATATTTAATGAATAGATTATTATTTGTAATAAATATAAAATATTTTATTATCACATGTTTTACCTTCCTCTGTAGAGATAGTGATTCTCTTTTTTTGTGAATTTCTTTTCTTCAAGCTACAAAAGAATACAATTTATGCTAAATTTCTAGCTTGAATTAACGGAACATTGTTATCGTTACGTACAAACTCAATGTAAAATCTTAATGTAAAATATAGACCTCATCGATGTATCACTTCGTTATTTCAGTATCTCCGACATTGCTCAACGAAAGTGATATTAAGGTAAACACTCGTGCAGATTACTTGGTCAATCGCCAATAAGCTCGCTAACTTGCTAGCGAATGATATTTATATACTTCGCATATTAGAACAAGTTACGTTTTCTTCAAGTCCCCGAATTGTTTGAAGCTGCCAAAACGGACTCTCGATTATTTCATCACTATGATATCTAGATACCGTGTGATAAATGTTCAGTGATAATCATTCTAGAAATCCATAAGGGATAAATATATTTCATTGAAGTCTAAAATAATTTTTTTCTTATCAATATTTAATTCTTATCAATATATATTCATTATTAAATTATTAGCATTAAATAGCTTAATAGTAAGTCTCTAGTAAGTCTTAAATGAGAATTTTATTAGGCTCAGCTAAAGTGAAGAATATGATTTATTATCATATTCATTCAATCTCTTACAATATGATCGAAACTTCTTTCTGAGCTACGATTATACTACGATTGATATTCTTTTTAAATTATTTAAATTTTTTAATAAGAAATGCATTAAAAAATTTCACTAGGCCAATTAAATTCTAAATGTTATAATTAAAATATACCGATATTTTTTGTATCTGCTAGAAAATTGTCGTACGTAGAATTTATAATAGCAACATCTAACAATATATGTAAGAAAATTTAAATCTTATAACCAAATCACGCAGTCACTTTTATAAGAAGTGTAAATGATTATTTGATTAGCCATAAACTTTCTTGTTAAATTTGACAAATTGTTCGAATATAAATTTTATCATTATCATCTATATTAATTAGATAATATGCGATATTGCAGTGACAGTTAATCATTTATTCATTTTAGTTAATTTTCCGTACCTTTCGTAGATTTTTGCTATAACTACAAAATTTATTTCGGTATAATGCGTTAAATTCATAAAGTCTTATTTTTTGTTTTTGAAATTCACTGGAAAAGATTAATAGAATTTTGATATATTTATTTTTTGTTTTAGAGGAAGGAATATGTCAAATATGCAAAAGTATTTCCGCTCTCGGGAACGCTCGATTTCAAAGTGCCCAGCAAGTGGTATCGAAGAATCGTCGGCGCGCTCGAGATTATCTGCGGCCTCGCTATGGCGATTATTCCAAGTCGTAGGTGCAAAAGATCAACTATATTCTTAATTTCTCTCTCGCAATCGCTTATTCTGCTAAATTGTTAATTTCATGATTTTTCGCATAATTTTATGTTTTGTTTTCAATTTTACCACGGTTCTCGACATTATAGATATATTTATTTGTCATAAATATTTTATTTTCTGCGGATTTCCATGATTGTACAAATTATTATTGAATAATAAATATTAATTTTTATAGAATTTTAAGGATTTAAACGAATATTTCTAATTCCGACTTTTAGTTCCAATTTCTTATATTTATTATCCCTGGCGAAAATAAAAAGTAGAATGTAAGAGAAGAGTAACAAAAGGAGCACGTTCTAAGGAGCATAAATTGGAACAATGTAAAAGAAGCGTAAACATTTAAAGAAGCATAAAAAAGCGTTTTAATACTTCTTTTACATTTCATTGTTTCAATCTATGTTCCCTAGAACGTTTGCTTACGTCACTTTTGTCACTTTTCCCTTACATTCAATTTACGCTCCAATTTTTATTTTCATCAGGGATTCCGCGCAAATTTTTTATTTGAATCGCTATATCACAAAAATTACCGTATTTGATAAAAAAAGCCGATCCATTGCAATAATCACCTGTAAATTGCTTGCAGACAAAATTAAAAACTTATCAAACACGGTGCTGCTTCTCTTGATGCTGATGGCCGTGTATTCTCATTACATGGTTAACGACAAATTCGAGAGGATCGCCCCGGCACTGGTAAGTTCAATATTATCAATGTTATTGCATATATTTCACGTGCTGTAAATTGGGAATTGATTTCAGGTATTCTTCTTTATGCTGACGGGGCGATTGGTAATCGACTGGCAGCTAAGACAAGAAGATGCGCAATCAGTGACGGCAAACGGTGTTGACGACAAAACGAAAAAGCAAGACTGAGCGGGATTACAGTTGGAAAACGCATTGTCTGTTTTCATTTTAAATTATTTGATTCCGTGATTCAGACACTGATTCTGAGGAAGATTAATTATTTATTTATTTCAAACGTATTCTCTCCTATTTTTTAAAAAAATGGAACTTTTATCTCAAGACGCAGCGTCATTCAATACATTTTTTTCTAGATTTTTCTTCACAATAAAGATTTGATGTGCATAAAAGTATACATATGTATAAGAAGGAAAAAAATTGGAAATCCTATGGATTAAGCTTGTAAAAAGATGTAGTTTTGAAAGTGGAAACAAGATGAGGAAAGAATAATTTACAGTATTCACTTTTAATGTGTCCAGTGAGATGAATTTTTGTTGCACTCTACATCGTACTCTGTTACATATGGTTTGCAGAATAAAAAGCGAGTGTCGTTAAGTCAGACGAGATAATTAATAATATAATTAATGGAAGTTACATAAAAAAAGACCCAAAAAACATTTTTGGTCTTATAATGCTTTTTTATTGCCAGCGCGGAATTACTCGATGAATGTGCAATGCGTAATATTGTCTTCGAGTAATATAATTTAGTGATAATTACAAATCTCTGTAATCTGGTCCTTAATATCGATAGCAATTGCAGTTGGATGGTCGGCAAATGTTGTTTCCTGTAAGTTAATGAGAGTGGTAAACAATATCCTGCAATATCGGTCCATTAAGATACCATTGCATTAATGTCGATTATCGCTAGTCATAATTAAAGAAGTTATCTCTCTCTACTTATATTAAGAAAACGATACAAAAGGGGACATAAGATCATTAAACAGTTAACTATATACTACATCAGTGAAATTAACTTTAAAAAAACTAGATTGACTTAGATTGATTTTGATTGACTTAATTTGGTTGAAGATTCTCTTTATTTCTTTTGAAAGTTAATAGTAAAATAATTATTATATGACAGCTGTATAACATGAAACATTACACAATTGTAATATAAGTGATTAAAATAAGAATATAGATAGTTATGATACAAATCAGGAGATATCTCTATGGAATAGCTATAATATAATTATAAATGTATGATATAAAAGAAACTGCGATAAATAGGCGTAAAAAATAATAATATAATAAATAATAAATAATAATATAAATAGAGAAAGGAAATTTAATCTGCTACGTGCAACACGATCGACATTGGTGCGACCAATCCTCGGTGATACTAGCTTAAACACGAGGTACTAACTGCCACTTGAATGAATGCTCTTATATATATCGTGCGAGGACATGCGTGTATGGACATATAGAAAAATGTTTCTTAATAATCGAAACATATGTGCGCACTAGCGTTAATTTATTTCTTAAAATCTCTACGTGCGAATAACGAGTGTGATTAGATAATTTGATAAATAAAACCAAAATTTAAACTGTGAATAGACTTTTTTTACTATTTTTATCCATGACAGCCGTTTTTATGTTCAATAATATCCAGATTTTGATAACTGAACAATTTTTATGAATTGTTTAAAATATTTTAAATAATATTCACATCTTAATTAAAACATATATCTTAGTTTAAAAACTCTTCAGTTATATTTTTATAAATGTAAATTTTTCTTTTGCATATAATAACATATAATGCATATAATAACTACAAAATAATCAATAATGTAACTTTAGAAAATAAATACATATTTTATTTAAATATATAAAAAATATATTTTTAGATTGATCTTTTTTGATAAATGGATTACATTTAATAATATAAATTTGAAAGGAACATTGAGAAATTTGTTAACAAAAGAAGATTGATATTTATACATACATATTTATTTTATTTAGCATTAAGTTTATAAAAAAATATATGTGACATTAGATGTATATAATGTATATCTTGTATATTTAAACATACTATAAATAAAATATAACTAATTTTATATCTCTTCATCTCGATAATTTTTATAATTTAAAGCTTATGAAAACAATATTTCTAAAAAATCACAGAAGCCATTTATTTAAGAAAAAGTAATCTAATAAAAGATTCTTAATTTTTGAAATAATTAACAATAATTGTTGTACAATAATTGCTGTACAATATAATTGTTCAATTTTTTTGCTGTTTATTAGTTAGAACAACGGTTTTTTGTATATATGTCTCATCAATATCATTAAAAAATTATTTAGAAGCAATGTTGATATTAAAGCTTTTTATAAAGAGAATATTAAAAGTACTAAAGTAAATAGTTTTAATAAATATAATAAAATTACAATTATACATTTCTCATTTTAAACAATTGCAATCTGAAAATAATCCATAATAATTTCTATATTTATTAAGTGCACTGTAGTCAAGACTGATCCGACTAGCTGATTGTGCTTTTTTCGTTCTTTTGTTATCTGCATTTAAAGATTATAAAAATTATGAAATATTATTAAAATATTTTTTACTGGCCATTATAAAATAGGCAACAAGTTTAATACAATTAATTGCAGATAAGTTGTTACTAAACATGTTTTTCATTGTCTTCATAGGTTCTATGCAGGTTCCTGACCAGTAGTTAAAAGATGCAGAGCTTTCCGAAGATTCATTACAGAAGTAGATATATCATCATAATCCAATGCACTACTTGCCCATTTAATAAACTTTTGAGCCTTACCAATTTGCTCAACTGATAATTGAATATCACCTATAAAATAGTATTGTCAGAGACAAAATAATTATTTATCATATCAAATTATTATGTTGTATTATTTAGTTGATTTACTCATTTATTTTGTATTTATTTTGTATTAGTATCCTATTTATATTATGGGACTTACTTTCTGTTTTGTACGAATTATCTTCTGAATCAAATGATTGCGTTCTTGTGGTTGGTGGATTTGCAGGAATAGGTGGAATACTTTGTGAAATATCATCTTTAGGACTTTCAGATACAGTATTTATATTTGACTCAAATTCTCCATCTAGTAGCCATAAAATATTCATTAAAATTTTATAAATTTTTAATAATTTAAAACTACATGGTCAATATTTACCATCGTTTGATGCTTTAATTGGACTATCTTCATCATCATTCTCTTTCATTGGGCCTGGTATTGGAGTTTCTCCTTTTATTAGACAATTGTGAATGTAAGCTGCCTTCCATTGAGCATATTTTCGATTTTGTGTTGCTTCTACGCTCAATTCTCCAAACAGCGTCAATACATCATATAGTATCTGAGCAGTGTAAAAACTTTGTACTACATTCTTAGAGAAGTTTGCAGCTCTGTCATTCTTATCAGCATACAAAAAAAGCTTCAAAGCCCAATTTTCCAAGTGTGCCTGAGCAGCTACATCATTAGTAATAGCTTCATTGTCATATAATTCTTTCTTTGTTGCTTCCAACCAATCCATCAACTTCATTAAAAAATTTGTTTCTTCTGATGTTTTTGTTGACAACTTTAATCCAGTTTGAAGAGCATACAGGCGACCTGTCGTATATGTAAATATTACTAATTCTTATCTTCAAAATGTAAGAGAGAATCATTAAACTTTCAATACAGATCTATCTTCTCCTCTCTGCTACCATTACTGAAATGCTTTTATGATATCTATAAATAAGATTTAGAATGTACAATATATTTCTTATGTACGTACACCAATAACTGACGACGCAATCTCGCTGATCATGTTTTGCCGCAACAGTTAAATACTGTTGTATGCTTTTTAAAGGAGCAGGTACTTTCGGTAAGCCAGGTCCTGTCAGTGCCATTGGAATAAGAAATATCAAAGTTATACGTCAAAATATAATATATTTTCTTGATGGGCTGCTTCTCGAATATTCGTATTTATATATTTTAACGTGCGAAAAATAATTATTGGCCGTATTATAACCGCGACAAGATTACTTAATATGCAAAAGATGATTTTTTTATTATCGAAATAATTAATCTCTATGTCGATCAAAATCCTTCAGAATATCTTGCAGTGATGTTTCATATCAACAATGAAGTTGTAATTTGTTAAGGGTCGGCTGGAGTGACAGATAAATTCCGAATTGATATTAGAGATCCATGCGGTGATATTCCGAAACTCTGACTTCAGGTTTACCAATGCTGAGAAATAAAATCTCAATTTCAATGTATTGATATATGTCCATTGATATATGTACCAGAGAGGAACCTTAGAGCGGCCACGCCGGCTTTTTTCATGACCGTAAAAATCGTCGTACACTATCGCCACCAACGTCTATAATTGAGCCGTGGAACTACAAGTCACATCTATTTTGCGACACTGCCGATAAAATTATGTCTCGTGAAATAGATGTGGTGCGAGTCCATGCTACATCGACAGAATGTAGATGAGAATGTATATATAATTATATATGTACATATTATATTTACGTTCGCGTAATTTTTCTTTTATTATAGACTAAAGTATTGATTAATATTGACAAAAATATATACATTTATCAATATATTAATTTTTTATACATTCATATACATTTCGATTCGATGTTGATTCGATGTCGATTCTATTAACATTTTTCTCGCTGAGATATTAGTTCATATTAGTTTCTTTCTTTTGTAAAATTTCTGTTTGATATAACAAAAATAAATCGTGAAATTTATAAGATATGATATTTATTCATATAATCTATTGACCATTACAAAAAAAGTAGCTATTGTATAGTAACTGTATGTGTAATAATAATAATGAAAGATAAAAAATAATTTTTGTATTTTTTCTTTTATAAAAAGAAAGTTTAAGTTTGAAGATAAATTGGAATTGAAAAGAAAATTGTTCATATGTAATTATTTATATTTATGATTAAAAATATGTGTGTGTGTGTGTGTGTGTGTGTGTGTGTGTGTGTGTGTGTGTGTGTGTGTGTGTGTGATTATACACATACAATTTTTTTTTATTTAAAATTATTAGCTATTATACTAATAAAATATAAGCGTGATATTTAAATGAATTTTAATTTATTAAAGCAAAAATTTCTAATATTATTACACGTCTAAGATTATTACACTTATAATTAGATTATTGCATTTTCGATAACAACTATCTTTTTACTTGCTTATAAGATGTTGAAAACTTTCGGATTTTTTTGTATATAATTAAGTGAGTGTACAAAATATTCGAGAGACGTTTATAAAATAAATTTTATTTTAATCCACAATCTAATTTTTGCTCGTTTATTTGGTTTTTAAATGTATATTGTTTTACATATACTTATATATATATATATATATATATTTATTATTATGTGTATATATATATATATATATTTATTAATATATATATTTATTATTATTTTTTTATTATTTAATAATAATATATAATTAATAATATATTATTATTATTTAATATATATATTTATTATTAATTATTATTAATTAATTTGATATGATGATTTAATTAATCATTATTATATTAATTAATTAATTTATCCTGATTTGATCTTTATTCATTTTGTCGAAAAACTCTGATTATTCTGATTATTCACTGTATGTGTTTTTTCCGCAAAAAAATTAGATTCAGCGTAACAATAATAGGATAAACAGCATAAAGTGGAATATATAACGAAGTCAAAAAACAAGACGGTAATTGGCTATCGCATTGTCGCGTTGTCGCGTTGCCGCTTTGCCGCGTCCTGTGTGCAGCCGGCCTAAAGTAGCGAAATCTACTTTAATGTTTAAAGATGTTTAAGTGAAACGATGTGATTGGTCGACGCTTACGGTAGTTACGCTGTATGTGACGGCACCCTAAGAGTCTAACGGATTTGTAGAGTAGCTGAGACAATTTGGTTGGATGACAGTTTATTGTAACGTTTGCAGAAAATTAAAACTTGCGGACCTTGCTTTTATCCGAAATGACGTAGGTGCAGTCGATACCTTAGGTTAACACATGCGTGATTTTAAATATTAAGAAATATATTTTATCATTTTATAGTCTTATCATTTTATATATATATTCCTTCTTTTTTTTATATAACTTTTATTATTAAGATAATTAATAGTAAAGCGAGAATTCACTTTCTTTCGTCTTGCGATAAGATATAATTTTATTTTATTACTATTATTATTGTTTTCTTTTGGATATATATTTGAATATATAATTTGGAAATATAATTTTATAATTTAATTTTTTTTTCTCGAATTGTCTCTTCTTCGGTTCTCGATGCTGCAACTGTAGAAGAGACAAAAGAGGATTCGATCTTAGTTTATACTAGAGAGGAAGCATTCAATGCCTATTGCACTCAAATATTCCTAATATAAACTTCCCAACGAAGAGCTAGCTCGGAGAGTCTTTTGTTGCGTAAACGAAAATTTAACTGACGAAAACGAAAAATATTAAATGAATTCTCATTTGCAATAATAAGATTTATTATTAAGTATTAACGATATCTCCGAAAAAATATTAGGTTTAGCTTTATTTTTTTTCTTTTTTTTCCTTTTATCTTTTCCTATTTTCGCGTAAATAACCGTAGCACGAAATAAAATGCTCAGTCAAGAAGTGCTTTGTTTGCCCCTCCCCTTTGCATCGGGCTCTATCCTAGAGATAGAGGCTTAGATGCAGACGCGGCAGTCGTTACCAAATCATTAGAGAGTGCAGTCACTATCTCAAACCGCTGAATCTTATAATTATAAGGAATTACATCTTATAATTACAAAGGAAAAGTAAAAGGAAAGGAAAAGGAAATCACTAGAATTCTAATACGTTTAATAACTTACCTTTAATAATTTAAGGTAATCATTACTTCTAATACTATTTGGAATATTATTTGATTTGCTTATATTATATTGTTCAATTTGCTTATATTATATTATTTGTCTTATATTATATTATTTGATTAGCTTGTATTATATTATTCGACCAGCTTATATTATATTATTGATTTTATTATATTATATTATATTATATTATATTATATTATATATATATTATATTATATTATATTATATTATTATATTATATTATATTATCTGATTTGCTTATATTGTATTAGTGATTTTCATTTCATTTTAATATCACTACTTATATAAATTTTAGAGATAACTTAGAATTTAATTATCATATTCACATCTTATCTCATTATTATTACATATTTGATATTTTTATATTGGTTGAGTTGTATATCATTCATATTACTATTATATCTACATCTATCTATATTCAACGTCGATATCTTTGTTTGTGTGTGTGTGTGTGTGTGTGTGTGTGTGTGTGTGTGTGTGTGTGTGTGTGTATTAATATTCCTTAATCGTATATCTTTGAATTTACATATTATTTGTTTATCATTCCTATTTAATATTTTCTGATTTCCATTCCCATTTCATAATAATTAAGCTTATATCACCCTCATCTTTTGCATAGATCAAGTATTCATATATATAAACCTGTATCATATAAGTAAACCTGTATTTCAGATATTTTGGCATTATTTTATTCATCACTATATTTCACCATATAATTCTCATTAATACTTTCATTACTATTATATTATTATTATTATTATTATTTTCTTTATTATTATTATTTTAATGTAACTATTTATTCGTGTTATAATTTTTTTACATACATTTAATATTTTACAATAATCAAACAAATCATTTCTTTCTATCATATTAAATAACTTTGAATCACAATTTCACAACTAATTACACCAACAATCATAACTTTACAATGCAATATCATATCCCGATTATTATATTAACTATTATTAATTAATTAAATTATTAATTAAATTAATTAATTATTATTATATTAAAACATTTCCCCGCGATTTCCGCTCAATCGCGGGTTCCAATCCGAAAATATAGTTTATAATCATATCCAGTATCGCCATTGAACATAAATACACTAGATATCCCTTCCCAAATTCCATTAACTCTTCTACGGCATCTTGAGACGTAACATTATGCTTACGCAAGTGGGAAACCAGTTTAAGGGTGCCATCACATGCGGCGTAACTTGCGTAAGCGTAACTTGCGCCGACCAATCACATCGTTTCACTTGACATCAGATTCCGCTTAGTTATTTTATGCTGTTTACGCTATTATTGTTACACTGAATCTAATTTTTTTGCGGAGGAAACACATATACAGTGAATAATCAGAATAATTAGAGTTTTTTCGGGAAAATGAATGAAAGATTAAGATAAGTTAATTAATTAATATAATAATGATTAATTAAATTATATCAAATTAATTAATAATAAATATATATATATTAATATATATATAATTATAAATATGTATATAATTAATATATACATATATATTATATATATATATATATATATATATATATATAAATTAATTTAATGTTTTTCAATGCGTAGTTCAACAATATCTAACAACTGATTAAACATTTCTATGGACATTCTACAATAATATAGAACATTTTTGTAATCTTTAAATTCCATTTCTTTAATCAAATTGTCACCGTCACCATGTAATAATCTTCATCTTTCTGCGAATATTGGACGCACTCATATTCTATGACGAGCTTTTTCCTGTTGTGTATACTATCTTGTGATATATACTATCAGTTTCCAAACAATTTTAAAATATTATATCGTCTAATTTTCTGTTGTTGAGATTATTTCATCTTCTTCCACTTTTACCATTGCTTCCATATTATTAATAACAACAGGTCAGAGTCCATGATAACTTCTGAATACACTCTCACAGATTAAGTCACATCTACTTGTTCGTACCATTCTCGTACATAAATCTCGGTTCCCATGAAGCGTACTTTTCTAGATACGCAGATTACAAAAACCAATCACAAATTAGTTTATCATTTCTGTTAGAGAGTACAACAGAAACCCTAATCAGCAATTGGTTGTATTAAGTACGCATTTCTCGAAATTCCACGAAATATGCTTTATGTGAAAGAAAGCTTTCAGAATGGCATAACATATTTTAGTAAAATACTAGAATATGCAGATTACTCTTGCGTAAGTTACGCCACATGTGACGGTACCCTAACTTCTTAACGACAGGATTGTTATCGTTACGTTGTCGTTGCGCAAGTATAATATATGGGAAAAAAGGTGGTGAGGTCCAATCGGACACATTGCCGATTGATCAATTAAATAAAAAAATTTTTGATAGGTGACTAGAAAATTCCTAGGTATCGGCTGATGTGAATGGTGTGTCCGATTGAAAATATGCGCATTTGAGACACTCCCAAAAAGCTGCGTAATGACATACCTAGCTAGTGAAACTGTCGTTAAGAAGTTAGAGAATAGGCCTACAGAAATCTGATCATTTGTCGTTAACATCCTAAGAAAAAACGCAACTATAAGAGTGAATTCCCACTGAGCGCGTCACGTATCGCGTCACGAATTAATCAATCAAAACATCCCATTTTATTGTATCATTTGCCGCGCAACTCCTTGCACGACGCATCGGTTAGATTGCTTGGCATTCTAGATACAAAAGGATTCCAAAATAAGGAGAAAATGGATCCCAAATCGCGCACGTTTATAATTCTACAAACACAAATTAAAGAAATAACACTTGAATTAAAATAATATATTTGTATACGTATAAGTAAATATATATATATATATATATATATATATATATACAGAGAGATTATGTTTACGTACGATTTTACTTTGATATTAAGTTAGTGCTCGCTCATGTGTTGTGTTGATTTGCGGCGATGCGGCAACAGCGACGCATTCAATGTGAATAAGAACGACGCTATCTTTAAGTTTACCTCGCGTCGCGTTATAACGCAATGGATAATGCGACGCGTGACGCGCTCAGTGGGAATTCATCCTAAAAAAAAATGTATAAAAATTTTTTATATTGGTGAACTTGATGAGAACGAAAAATGTGCTATAAACTGATTACCTAAATGTCCCTAGCATTTTGGGTTTAAACCGAGTTAATGAAATCAGACATAAGTAAAAAATACTCTATACATGATCTGCATAGAGAAACTCTACGAGATGGCAGCACAATAAATTCAAAGAAAAAACATGGTGATGATTCCTTGTAACTGCGCTCCCACTGTGTGATATCGCATGTGATTCCAACTTGTCAGCGGAACTTATCGATGATATTTTTATTGTCTTTGTTCTTATGTTGTGCGTTGCGAATTTTAATAAATGATGTAATAGGCAAAACTTGAAGATGTCAAAATTGAATGGACAATTTTTTCTTTGTTTTAAATCGGTTATTATCGCTTCGACTGTACGTAACGCATATATAATTATGTTTACTTTTTTAAATTTATTGTTTCATGTTACTATTATATGTTTTGTGTTGTTTCTTAGAAATAGATAGTTTAACTGGATAATTAATACATTTATATTTAATAGAATCAATCTATTATTTATATTTATTTAATATTTATTTAGCCATATATTCCATATATATTCCTAGTCATCCTTTTTAATGAATACTCAATTTAATCTAAAAAGATACTAATTATTGATATTTATTGTAGGTTTTAACTGTAATTTTCGCAACTTATTGTGAAGTACCTGAACATAATTTAAGTCTTGTATATAATTTAACAAAGTTGTCATTTAGGGAAGATATTATCATCAAGCACGATTATCCTAATGAAACAATACGAATGCAATTATGTTCTCCGTTAATCAAAAAATGCAATAACCAAGATGGTTATGCAATATGTCTTATAAAAAACAACATAGAAAAGGGAATAGGTAATATTATGTAGCTTAAATGTTATTTATTAGAGATATATATAATTATAAATTTGAAAAAGGAATTAATTTTGTTTATATATAGGAAAGTTTCCCCCAGTCTTAGATACATCTGGCAGAATTTTATTTAACTTTACTGGTGACAATTGCCTAGATGGAATCAATTATACAGTGCATGTTATTATAAAATGTGATTATAGCATAGGGAATAATTCGTATCCTGAATTATTTCCACATGTAAGTAATTTTTTTTAAGATAAATTTAGATTGAGTATTGTATGTGATAAAGATATTTTTAGAGTGATCAACAATGTAATTTATTTATGATATGGAAAACGGCATTGGCTTGTGGACCCAGAACTCAAACAAACTGTACAGTTGTCAATGATGGACATTATTATGATTTAAGTCCTTTGACAAGGTTCACAGAAAATTATGAGATTTCCATAAATAATATGACGTATCCCAAAATAATATTAAATGTTTGTCATTCTACAATACATCAATATAGTGCCATATGTCCAATTAAATCTGGAGCTTGTTTGGATGATCCTAAAAATCCCAAGAGGTAGATATTGATATATCTTTTATTAAAATCTTTTATTAAAATCTTTTATTTAAATTAGATGCAATGCAATTGTATAATTATATATTATCATGCAGACTATTTTGTTTTAATTGACATATTAGAAATTCTTTAAAAATAAGTGAAATATAAAAATGTAATTTTTATAACGTTATATAATTGCTTTAGAAAACATAATTAGTATTCCATAAGATATTATTTTATTTTAAAATATTATTTTAAAAGTAATTGTACATTTTTTTACATAAATTGATTTACTTTATTTTTTATAAAAGTATTAATATAAGATTATTGGAAATGAATGTTTTTTACAAAATGTGGAAAATATTTTATATCACTTAAGTAGAACAAAAAGTCATAAAGATGATGTCAAAATGATATTATTTTGATGTTATCTTGATCTTTATATGAATTTTT
The DNA here is from genome assembly GCF_055798465.1 of Pogonomyrmex barbatus. Taxonomy (NCBI): domain Eukaryota; kingdom Metazoa; phylum Arthropoda; class Insecta; order Hymenoptera; family Formicidae; genus Pogonomyrmex; species Pogonomyrmex barbatus. The sequence goes on from NW_028297120.1 coordinate 2,146,536, forward strand.
TATTCTACTAACAGATATCAAAGTAAAATATAAAATTTCTTTTAAAATATAGTTTTTTAGAAATACTTTAATAACAAATGAAGTGACTTAAAGGTTATAAATATAGATGTTTTAAAAATTGATTCTATTTAAAAAGATGGTAATGATTTTTATGTGACTTTGGAGCTTCCATTTAAAGAAAAATTTTTAATAAAATAATTTTTAACTCGTTACATTAAGAACCATAATGCGATAAAAATTGTATTTTTATATTAGTTTTAAAAAAATTTGAATATATAAATTAAAAAATAGAAGGATTGTATATATGAATATAAAACTTTTTTTTTTTAAATAAATCTTGTAGATATTCTAGTCTGGGAGAAGTGCAAAAACCTCCTTTCTTTGCGAATGGTCATTTACAAATAGAATATCAGGATGGTGCAGTATGCAAAATGGAAAATATAATGACTCCTCATATTAAAACAACTATAACATTTATATGTAATTTGAAATCTATGGTATAACATTTATCATAACGAAATTTATATGTATATAGCAGAAAATATACTAAATCCATTTAATGAATATCATAATATTGTTATTAGGAATCTATCCCAGAATACATAGGAGAAAGAAATTGTCATTATCAGTTAATATGGTATACCGCTGCAGCATGTGACATTGAGACTTTGCGTAATTATAGTATTACAACAGCAGATAAGTGCATTGTTACAAATCCAGTTACTAATTTCACGTAAGAATACTCTCTGATATACAATTAATATCAATAAATATATAACACATATTTATAATTTATCTATGTATTATCTATGTATTTATCTATGTATTTTGTAATATACAGATATAACTTGCAAACATTAATGAACAGAGAATTCACCGTTACAAGTGCAAGCAATGTTAAATACAAATTCAGTGTTTGTAGTATGCTTATTAACAGTACCTGTGGCACTGGGACAGGTGCTATACTTTATCATAAAACTACGATGTTTATATTAAGTAGTAAATCTGAATTTTATTTATTGTCATTTTTTTGTGTAGGAGTATGCAATTCAGAACATGGTACATCATTAGGCCAAGCTAATACAAATCTAATATGGAAACAAGGTGGTCCCTACTTAAATTATACCAACGGGAATTTGTGTAAAAATGAAATGCGTCGTCATACACTTATTGAATTTTTGTGTGGACCTGAAGGATCACCTGATTTGCCGTTGCTTATGGAAGAATATCCTTGTCAAACCATCATACATTGGAATACAAATTTAGTTTGTGAGAAAAGAGTAAGCGTTATTATATATATATATATTAGTTTTTTTATATTAGTTTTTCATGATGTAATAAATACAGAATTATTTTTTTTGTTTAGATTAAATGTGCTACTGATAATGACGATGAAATCAATTTAACTCCGCTTATACAATCTAGAAAGAATTACATTATAAAAGTTAATAGTACGGAATTTCATATAAATGTATGTCGACCATTAGTTCCTACTCAAGGTCTTACATGTGAACATGGTAGTGCTGCTTGTAAAGTTTTGGTAACTTCAAAGAATGAATATGTTAATGAAATTGTGAGTATAATTAATATTTATATTGCTATTAGTAACATCATAATAATAGAAAATATATAGTAATTTAAATATCACAATAATTTAAACACATATTTTCATTAAAATAATAATTTAATTAAAGAGTTTAGGATTCCCTGAGGAAAGTCCAACATTAAATAAAGATCTACAAACAGTATTACGTTATATTGGTGGTTCACAATGTCCAGAAAATCCAGCTAAATCGATATCTTCAAATTTCATATTTATTTGCAACAATAATAATCAGGTAACAATATATACAATTTTTCAAAAATGTTAATTTCTATTTCAATACTAAACTTGTTATTTAATCAAATTTTGTAATCCAAAGAATTTAGAAGAAAATCATATCTTATTGCAGCTTTTTATATTGTTAAAGAATTAATATTTGTGAAATATTAAACTTAAAATTGTAAAAGGTAAAACCTGTTTAAATTTATGTAAAGTCTTGTTTATTTTATATAATACATTTTCGTATTTTTAGGGACTTCCAGTATATAAACATTATATTGATTGTACTTATGTATTTGAATGGAATACTAGTATAGCATGTGGAGCTGTAATGGGAGATTGGAAATCACCATGTACCATAAAGGATAGTTTTCTATCATATGAATATGATCTTTCTTTGTTATATAAAAAGCAACAAATACATTATGTAAGTTTAAAATGTTAATAGTAATTTTGTGCAGTTGTGTATGTATGTGTGTTTGTGCGCGCACAAGCGGGTATAGGATGTCCCGTAGCATATTATCATCGTTCGTGAGAAAGTAGATGGGAGCGAGATAAATCAAAATGTCTTATATCATTTTGCGATATTCGCAATAATTTTCGAGTTATTAAATATTAAAGTTGCACAAATAAGAGCGGGGAGAAAGCGCTCTGACCTGTAGGACGACCCAGTGTGACGACAATGGTCATCCGGCGCTCGGCGATGGGCGGAGCGCGCGCGGCGAGGGGAAGGATAGCCGCCGCTCATTCGTCCTACAGGTCAGGCGGGAGAGCGCTTTCTCTCCGCGCGTCCTTATTTGCAATTTTAATATCTAATAACTCGAAAATTATTGCGAATATCGCAAAATGGTATGACATTTTCATTTAGCTCGCTCCTATCTTCTCACAAGCGGTGTTACACATACTGCCTGTGTGCGTGCGTGCGTGCGTGCGTGCGTGCGTGCGAGATGTAATAATTATCTAATCTACTTTTAAATGATTTTGTTATCATTGACAATAATGCCTATCAATAATGTAATATCTATTAATGAAATATCAGTAAACTTATCAAAAATAAAATTATAGGTGAAAAGTAGACAAGGTAAGGAATATGCTCTGAATATTTGCGGCGGAGAAAAGTATTGTAACGGTTCTGCTATATGTCACGAAGACAATGGTTATGGATCGTTGGGAAGTGTGATTTTTGATTATAGCCGTGATAATATAAAACTAAAATATTCAAATGGCAGTAAATGTAACAATAGTAAGTTAAATATTTGCGTTTTGCTAATATACTCATTTACAAGTATATATAAAAGATACATTTTTATGTAACAGGTTCTTACACATCTGAAGTAAGATTTATTTGTGACTTATCTGTGAGCATCGGTACACCACAATTGCTATTGGTAAGTGAAAATAAATATACAATGTCTCTAGGTAAAATATGAAATTTTTCAAAAGTAAGATAATGAAAATTAGATATTAATAAGAATTTGAATTCTAAATTTTATTTATAGAAATATATAAATAAAATATAAATCACAATTATAATAGATTAGATTTTTAGATAAAAATAAATTAATAAATTTTAGCTTACTTTTGAAACTTTTCTTTTATTAATGATTATATATGGCATTTCGAAATTTCTTTCCAAGCATTTCAGATACAATTCTTTATATAACAAATACATCTAGACAAAATATTTTATATTTAATTATACTAATATAACCTGTGGAATTAATTTTTAATATTGCTTGATTCATTTATGTTTTGTCAAGATTTTAATTTATAATATGCATGTTATATACATTTTCCATATGCAAATATATTAAATTTTGAAAAGATTATTATATTTACAATATTTATAATTGATTTTCATTAATTTAATATAATTTCATATATATATATATATATATATATCCTGTTATGATAGTACAAATCTTCGTCATTATTTTCTTATAAAATAATTTATGGATTATGTTTTGATTTTTTTGTTTGGATTTATCCATTTCTATCAATATACCAAAGAGTTTAACTTTAATCGCAGTTAATTTATTCTCTATTTTTTTCTAATTTTTAGAATTAAAAAAGATAAAAAGTTAACCAATAAAAAATTAATATAGAAATGAATATAAGAATAAAACCTGAAGATATATTAAATAAGATAGGAATGAAAGATATGCACAAAAAAGACACTTTATATTTGCACATTCTATTGATGTATGAAAATGTTTTAAAAATTACATGAAAATAGTTATAAATCATAATTAATTACAAATTAATTGTTTGTCAGGTACTTAATAACTTAAATCTTAATAACTTAAATTTATAGATATGTTTTTTGTTCTTGTTGCATCAATGTTTAATATAAATTTATCCAATAATTTATCAATTTATTCTTATATATAGATGCTACAATAAAAGTAGAAAACATCTTGCATAAATTATTACATAAAAAATATATGTAAATTATGTTATATAAACTTTTTTTCATTATTGCACTATATACATCATACATTGGTATATTTTATAGCTAAATCAAGTGCGCGAATTACAATACGTAACATGTTCATTGAGTATTTTCTTATAAGAGATATTAAAATATATCTTAAACTTACAATATTGCAACACTATAACATATTATAAAAGCTATAACACATTAAAGATATATTCAAATATACTTACTGATATATTTAATGAAGAGAATAAGCATCATATTATGTAATATTCACGATAAATATATTATAAACAATAAGATTGTTAAAAATTAATTTCGATTATATATTTTTTACAAGTATATTTTATCTTGGAATCTTATAACTCACACAGAAAGCGTTTAAATTTAAGTTACGCATTTTCTGATTGAAATATTCTTAGATATTTCCCGGAAACTTAAATCGGCAGTAATATAATAAGTATTCAAAATATGTATGGCGTATTATTTTATTTAAATCAGTGCTCGGAATTAATTGCCCTTTTCGACTCGATTTCGAAGGCGACGCCTACAGTTTCCTTATCGCTCGAGACTTGACGGTCGAGCCGCCGTAGCCTTACCATATGTCTTAGGAACGTCTTATATTAAAAATGCATCATTTCCGCCAAACAAATTATTAAATCAATTTCTTTATTAAATTATTTTTATTTTTACAGATATTAAATTTTTTTAAATATATTTTATGTGTTTTATAATATTTAATGATAATAAATACGTTTATAATAAAATTATTACAGAATAATTAGAATAGAATAATTAAAGTTTTAACAATAGGTTTCGCATGAGATATTATTGTTGACACGTTTTCTTTTTAGTGGTTTCCCCAGTAAGCCTATTCCATTAAAAAATAAGAAATCAAATATGGCTTGGCAGGAAAATAAAATTCTATATTGTAAAATATGATATATAAAAAATAAGAAAAACGAAAGGAAGAGCAATTCGTATAAAAATACTAATTTGATTTCTTGGATCGTGTAAACGATCTATTTCTACTAGAGATATCCACAGAAATTTTAGAAGAACTAATTCGCATTAACGAGGATGCACAAGAAAAGAAAAACGTCTTTTGAACGCTTACTACTTCTGCTGATGCAAACTAGTTCTTCCAAAATTTCTATTGATATATCATCTCTAAAATTATGCATACAACGTAGAAAATAAAATTAATTTTCCATGATGTCTAAACAAACAAAAGGTCATTCCGGTCACGCTTTTATTTTTCATTTCTTCTCAAGTCATATATTTGATTCTTTTTAATAAGAAACTGTTAAGTACTATTAAGTACTTTAAATAAGGAAACTATTAAGTAAGGAAATTATTAAGGAAATCACTTTAAAAAAATATGTCAATAATAATACATAGCTTACGAGTGATGTGGAAACCTATTGTTAAAACTTTAATTATTCTATTATGTAATAATTTTATAATAATAAGATTATAAACGTATTTATTATCATTAAATATCATAAAATATATAAAATATATTAAAAAAAATTTAATGTTTGTAAAAATAAAAATAATAAAATTTAATAAAAAATTACTTTAATAATGGTTTGGTGGAATATACAATTTGGGCGCATTTTAACATGAAATGTTCCTGAAAGCGTGCGGCGGCTCGGCCGTCAAGCTTCGAGTGATAGTGGGGGAGGGGAGGGGGGCAGTAGGCGTCACCTTCGAAATCGGACCGAAAAGGACTACTAATTCCGAGCATTGATTTAAATTAGAGACACTATAATCAGAGACTGGTCACGAAAAAAATAACTTTTGATTTGTCCATTTTTTGGCTATTCCCATTTTTTTTCAAATACATTAATTATATTAATTTTAAATTGTATTATTATAATTTAAAAACATAAGCGTTTTAAAGGTAATAAAATGTTTATATTTATGTATATATTTATAAAACTTTTATATAATTATTTCATAATTATATTGTCAATTTATTAATATATATCCTTTAACGGTTAGAGTTTTAAATTTATTTATTTATTTTTTTTTCGCTATTTATCTTTTTCAACACAAGAGCAAAAATTAATATATTATTATACTACTGTTACACTATAATACACTATAATATTTTTAACTTTTTGATACACAATTGTCAAAACGATCCTCTGTGAAATCAATACAATGACAACTATTCACAAAGTTAGCGTAGCGAGAGAACCCATTGCGGAAAAGCGTCAACAATAAACTTCAAGGAAATTTCGAAAGATGCAAGTATCGATGTCATGCCTTTTTTTAGAAAGAATTATTATACATATTTATTATTATTATAAACAAACTTTATTACAATATAAAATAAAATTTAAATAAAAAAATGAACATCCATCCATTTTTTATTTGATTTATTACAATTAATTAATTTATGACTATATTTTGCAATTTTAATATTTCTATTATTTAATAATATATTATCGCGCTTTCCACGTGTTTAATACACATGCATAATACACTTAAATCAATGCACATGCAAAGTAAAAAATATCGCAATTGATTAGAGTGAGATGGTGTATATTTCTTTCTTTCTCATAGGATTTAGCCAGAACATGACGGATCACAGTCTCTGATTGTAGTGTCTCTAATTTAAATTACTTAGATAAATCATTTCCGAAAGTTTTTTTAATTGTATAAGAATTGATAAAAAAAGATTGATAAAAAAATTGATAAAATATATTAATATTATTTATTTGCCTATAACAAGGTTATGAGAAAGTTACTTTCGAAAAGTAACTGTTATGGTACGAGTAACATTATAAATAACATATTACTTCCCAACGCTTGCGCGTGATAGATTTAGTTTAACATCAGTCAGTTACGCGTCATTCTTATTTTTTTGTATTTATTTTATTTTTTTTTTGTATCAAGTTTATATCCTTAATTGTTTAATTTGAAGATTCTAAATTAAGATCAAGTCTTCATAAAAAAAAAAAGATAAAAAAATATCAAAATGTTCTGTGTAACACTGCATTTTTAAAAAATGGATTTTTAAATGATCACTAATCATTGCTTTTTATGAGTGTTTTTATCTTTGTGCTCAAACAACACAATCTCCATTACTATGTTTTATTAAATGTTCTGGTGTAAGAATAATCGCAATGTTTTCGTTCAACTTACACGCTTCATTGGGCGTATACTCATTTAGAAATAATTGTTCTTCTTTGTCGCATATAAACTTTTTAAGCGTTTCGGCCGGCGGTGTAGTATTCGGTGGAGTCTCCGGGAGTCCAATCGGATAGATGAGTTCTTTTTTATCACCGTTCGTTTGAATACACAATTGGTGATTCTCGAAGATTTTTTTTCCGGCGATACTGTCCCTCGGAAATTTGGTTTGATGTGGCAGCGCGTATCTCAATTTATCCCAAAACCAAGGATCTCCCCATTTGACATATGTATTCATACTTATGTACGCCTTCAATTCTGGATCCAAGTCATCGGTGGGCCCGATGTCACCGTACAGAATCAATATCACTCGTGCTCGACCTTCGCTCAATGCTTGGCTATGGGCGGCCCGAAATTCCATTCTTCCCCAAACACTCTCCATGAAATTCGGCGATAGCACCACTATTGTTCGTCTGGAATCTTCTACAGATCTAGCGATATTCGCTGGTATCCATTCGCCTGCTAACCAATCTCGATAATGAAGGCACAGCTTGAACGGCGTCGGACCTTTCTCTAATTTTGGCACTAGTTCATTTACGACAAAATCATGATCTTTGTGTGAGTAGCTCACGAACGCATCGTACAATTTATCCTTATCCAATTCCTCTTCTGTGACAAACCACAAACACCACTTATGTGCGAAAAGCCATACTTTAATTTGCCGTTGATACTTATAATAAAGTAATCCAAAGATGCCGATAAATAATCCCATAAGAGAAATCGCTACACTAACGCTGATAATCGCTGTCGTATTAAACGGACAAAAATCAATCACACTCATTTCCGTTATAGAATTATTTTTTCCCGAACACATCACTTCAAGCAGACCGGATATTGTCACGAATTTCGTTTGAATAAAATTCAAGAAATCCTTAGCCTCACAGTCACATTCCCATGGGTTTTCGTATAATGCCAATCGAGTTAAATTCGTAGATTGTTTCAAGAACTCTAACACGTCAGGCTGTATTCTTGTTAGATTATTATTATTTAGTTCTAAGACCTGGAATAAAATTAAATTTTCAATTTTAATATAGTGCAATTCAATATTTTTTTCTTATTGTTTTATATATCACTATATAAAAGGATTTGAAAAAATATTAAGATCGATCTATATATATCTTTAATAATTACTTTTTATTTTATGCGAATATCTAGATTTTACAATTTTTTTTACAATAAAATATTCTATATATTTTAGAGAGATTTGTTAATTTACATACCTGTAACGTACTAGACAATCCATCCAAAGAAATTTCGGAGATGTTATTGTGAGATAAAATAAGTTTCTTAACTGATTCAAACCCCAATGTTTTCAAATTTGGCATTTGAGTTAATTGATTATCGGAGAAATTTAGTTCAACTTGCAAAGAATTGTCAAGTTTTTTAATGTTGCTTGGTAAATTGACACTAGTCAATTTTTTATGAGAGAAATCATATATGAACGTTTTATCCTCGGGCCTTAGAAAACAGTTGCAGTTTTCGGGACATACATCAGGATCCATTATTAGGCACGTTAATAATTCAGATCTCAAATCCTTAACGCGCACATTCTTCAGATTCTCTGGTGTTTGACAGGTCAAATGTCCTGGTATTATGTGAAAATAATTTTGGACTTTAGGATGCATTCTACCTTCGATATAACGCAGAAAGTCATATAAGTTACAATCGCAATGTAACGGATTATCTTCCACTAGTATTATTGCATCATGCCTAGCTGCTTGATAACTCGCAATCTCTTCAGCGTCGCGTAAAAGGATATGTTGGATTTTATTATGTGTTAAATCCACTTTGATGTTATTTGATATAAACTGCATATCTTCTGTCTGAAATTAAAAAAGAAAAAATCAGATATTATTTCCTACAAGCATAAATGTAATATATCTCATAAATCTATCATATTTATATTAATAGTGCTTTTTCACAAATACTTACGGTTATAATAGATATATTATTATATTTGAGATCTAATTTTCGGAGTTGTGTCGTGCTCATAACCCAATCGCTACATATTTCCGAAATACTATTATTGGCCAAGTATAATTCCTCTAACGATTCGCAATCGTGGAAAGGCGACTTTGTTCTATATTCATTAGGATAATCGTCAAAAGTACGTTGTAACGTAAGATAATTGTTAGATAATTTGGCGATCTTCAATTGTTTTAAAGGACTAAAACTGTAGTCATCAATGATTATTAGCTGATTTTGCTCCATATTTAGTTTCTGTAACTTTTGTAACCCTTGGAATAGATGCCTGGAATATCAAATGGTTCTGTATTAATAAAAGTTAAATTAAAATCATAAACAATTATTATCGTTTATATAATGACAGTCATTTAAACGTACTTGGAAATAGAAGTAAGCCGATTTTTTGATAAATCTAACGTTATTAATTCCTTATTATCTGAGAAGATATGATCAGGCAATTTTTCGAGATCGTTAAAATTTAGTTTCAACTCTTGGAGTTCATTCAAATCCTGGAATATGTGTACAGGTAGAGTTGTAAGATAATTTCGTTCCAAAGAGATATTAGTCAATGAAGAAGACCCCCAAAAAAGATCTTCCGGCAGTGTAACAAGTCCATTTTTTTTCAAGTTCAGCACCTTCAGTTCTATTAAATTAGCAAACAATCCATTTGGCAGAGTTGTCATATTTTGCTTGTTATCAAGTAAAGTGACAACACGTAATTTTGTGTTATTTTGTAACAGATTCCTCGGTAAATGTGTAAAGTTGTTTCGAGATAAGTTAAGAACTTCAAGATTTTTGAGTTTTGCAAAAATATCTTCTGGTAACGTGACCAGGTAATTCGTGTTGAGATCGAGGGTTTTGAGAGTGACAAGTTTGTCAAAAATTCCGGACTGAAGTGTGGTCAAGTGATTTTTCCACAGATTGAGAAACGTTAGATTTTTAAGATTATCAAACGTGCCTAGTGCTATCGACTGCAGATCGTTGTCGCCCAATTCAATCCACTGCAATCCGGTGTTATAATTGAAAAATCCGGAAGCTAAGTGTAAATTGTTTTCACGCAAGTCAAGCCCTGTCAAGTTAACTAGGCCGGCTAACAGATCTTTATCTACATAGGTCACGTTGTTACTCGATAAGGTCAGATACTTCAAATTCTCGAAGTCATCCAAATGATGCTTTACTAGGGTAAAGCTTAAATTCTTGTACGACTGAAAGGATAATTTTTCCACGCTGGTTCCAATTCCCAGCATTCGCGTGATTTCACCCAAACTGCTGTTGGTCGGTAAATTGCACATGCGGAAATATATCGACTTGATATCGTCATTCTTCGTCAAGGACGATACGTCTAAATGGAAATCTGACCACTCTGGCGAGTTAATACATTCAATCTGTGTAAAAAAACATTCACCGATATAAATTAAAACCATTTAAAAAAAACCCAAAGTTTATATGAATTAAAAAACGGAGATATACAAATTCTAATGTGAAGATTAAATATTCTTAGAAAATATCTTGTATTAAATTATGAATATTTGTATATATTATATATTGTATATTTATATGTTTCTTCTAAAATTTATTTTCACGAAGTAGTTAATTAGGAAAGGCGGGAGATCTCAAAAATTAAAAAAGAATGAAAACGTGAAAACGAAGAATTCCTAACTTGTGTTGTCATTGGTTAAAAATCTTAGATAAAGCGAAATTCAAAATTAAGATACAAGATGTCTTTATTTGTATTGTGCTGGAATCAGATCTATTGAATTGTTGAAACGGATCATTTAACTTTTAATAAATCTCTATGGTTAATTAAATACAGAACTAAGTTCGTGACTAAGTACCTTTAGATATTGGCCTGGCTGAATATTCACGATAAACGAAGACTCATTTTTCATTAAACAATTTATCTCGACTCCTCCATCATGATTCGGCTGACAGATGCAATTTTGATTCATAGGGCAATGAGAAGCGGAAACATTACCCAAAACAATAGCCAATATTATAAAGCATGCTTTACGCGTGATCATTTTCTTATATATACTTAATTTGATCCTTGGTAACTTCCTTAATACCTGTTTAAACATAAAAACATATTTTTATTGCTAGTATATTATTTTATTACATATTATTACAACTCGCTTTCACCTCTTAGTTTATTTCCTAACCGTAGATGTTAAGAAAAACCACGAAAATCGGAAGCATCGTGGGTTAGATAAATATTATACTTCCTCTTTTCGAGATAAGCTCGCTGTTATGTGCTGATATGTTATGTACTTTTTTTCTCATAAATAATATCGTATGGAATAAAAATCATACTTAAATTCATAATTAAATTATATAAATTTCTCTTATATAGATGTAATTACTTTAATTAAATTACTATATAAAAAAGAGAGCATAACATGATGATATATGCATATTTTTTACAGGGAAAATATATTTTTTTATGTAAATAAATATTTTATTAATTGATGTGATTTTAATATATTATGATTTGATATGTGAAAAAATATATAACAAAGTGCAAAGTATAGCAACAGTTCGTAAGAGAATAATACTTATTTTTTTATACTCTAATAAAAATTCTCTAAAATAAAATTTAATAAAATTTAAATATAAATATAATAAAGTTTTTTTAAAAATAAAATTTAATTGCTTATAATTTATGAGTTATTACAGCTCAATTTCTTATTTTAATTAATTTTTAATATTAAATTATATTTTTGGGATAGTTTGTATAAAGAACTAAACTAAAAGAATTTATTGAAAGATAAAAAATATGCATATGTTATCGTTGCTCTTTGTTTTATATAGTAATTTAATTAAAGTAATTACATAAGTAGTGAATTTTAAAATAAAAGTTTATAATAAAAGCCATATAATAATAATAGTAAAGGAGATTTATTCATAAGCTTCTTAGAAATTCATTCCGTGAATGAAATACAAATGACATAATTGCAGAACGGGAACTATTATGATAAAAGATTGTTTCATAATTCTGCGTATTTTCATAATCCGGCATCAATGTAATGTGACCGCCGCCCCTGGGATCGGTCTCGTGAACGTAACTCAACGATAGATTTGACGCCAGGCACGTGCCACTCACTTAGAAATAAAAGATCGCAAAAATTATCTTACGCAATTTAATCCAGACTCGCGGACGCGAGCGATGATTTCGGCAGTTAGTTTAGTTTATAGGCGATAGAGGGGGGAGTTCACGGGACGGGACGCGAGAGAGAAGGAATAAGATGTTTCATGTAAACAATAATTAATTGCGATAACAAAGAGATTGCCTTTATTCTTGGCTCAAATAACAATCAACACGAAATCGTATCGGTCGCAGTTTCAATGCTCAGTACTTTCCCAAAGCAGTCCAAATCTCATAATGACGCAAATCACAAAAAAAAGAAAATTGCAAGTTGAATAGAATAACGACAACGGTACGGTATTCGACTCGATAATACACGCGGCAACGATTTTCAAAAATCACTGCCTTATCCTGATCTTATCCTTTCCGAGCTCACATTAAACAATTTCAATTGTTACACAAAGTAATTTAACTAACGACTAACTTAAAACAACGCATGTTATCTTACTTTTATGGTACAGTTCTACACGCGATAACAATACATGAATTGGACGAATACCCAATTTATTTCCGAAAATGACGAGGGCGAAAAAAAAAAAAACTACGAGAGATCCGGTAATTTTATCGAGAAGAACGACATGTGCTGACCCGCCGGAAGATACAATGGCAAGTATACACGAATTCTCGCGGTCGCGGGAAACGCTTTCTCTTCGAAATTTCGCGAGCCAGCCCTCGCGCGATTCCTCCGATTCACTTCGATTCCTCCGGCGAAATTGATCGATTCTTTACAAATAGAATTCGATTGTTCGTCTCATCAAGTGACGACGCTTCGCTCTCCTCGACTCTGTCCTCATGCACGGATCCTCCTCAAGACTTCTGCGTCTACTTGTCTACTCAGCATTTGTCAACTACCACTGAACGGAAAGTGATTTTCTTGCAAATCCTGCGGCGACACGAACACGATCGTCATCCCTTCTTTTCTATAAATTAGCGCCGCGGCGCGATCGATCGATAGATCTTCTGTTCACGCGCGAGCCCTAGATGACCGTGCCTTCGACTCTGCGGAAGATTCGAAGGCGATCTCTTATCCTTGGCTTATTATTCTTGAGGATTCTTTCACGATTAATCGATTTTTTTCGGTAAGAAGTGGCTATTTCCTCTGGTTCGATTATGTATGTCCTCCAATTTCCCAGTCAATCTTTCTCGATTCAGGGTCTCCTCGCAACTTCGCGCGGAATAGCGCCTCCCCTTTTGATCACTCCTTTGTCCCCGTATTACTGTGATCGGCATCATGGTTGCTGTAATGACGTTACTTAAGGCAAAGGGAACTTTGCGTGTAAAGATCGACAATTATTTAGGGTGATACGATTTGTCTAGTTCTCACATCCGGTGGCAGCATCCTCTTCTAATCCGGTCACAGTTGATTGTCAGGAGGCATGCGGTCGCAGATTAGTATTCTGATAATTTCTCAATCTCGCCAATTTAGGATAGTAAAGTAGAAAAACCAAGTAATAGTAAAATAGAAAACAATAATAACGAGAACAAAAAACAAAGAGATTTACGCAAAAATATAGGCTCGCGCCGCCCGAATTTCGTCCGTGTTCTCCTCCCTCAAACGGGTGGACGCAGGACCCAAAACTCTCAGAATAGAAGCAAATGCTCCTTGTGACAGGTGATCTCAAGACGCACAGTAGATACATTTATTTCTCGATGGAATACATGCTTATTATATCTATATTTATATATGTTTGTATGAATAGGAATAGGAATCAATATTTTTTATTATCGCTTTCCAAAAAAGAAATGCAACATTTTATTTGAATTAGAAGCTGATAGAAAAATGGCAAGACTTCTGATGCAGTGTTACTTACAATATATAATTTATCTTTAATTTATAATAATCGTTATAGTAATCGTTATACATCTCTCATTAGTCAAAAAATAACAATATTACGGACCTATTTCTTAGAAGTCTATTTTCATTTATTTGTATTTCCCAGTAATCGTCGATTTGCCTTCACCTTTTTAATTATTTATCTCTTATTAGCAGTTAAAAAAGTCTCAGTACTAGCTGTACAGTATTAGATAAATCCACGTTTACGTAAATTATTATTATACATCTATGCACATTTATTCGTAGAATTGTAGTTAATTGTAGTTTATTGTAGAACTGTAGTTAATAGATAATTTTACAATAAGGAAAAAGCTAATCATATTAACTCAATTTTATTGATGGAAATTAAATCGAACTGAAGCAAGAGAATCAATAATTTTTTTATATATAAGCATAAAATCTACAGACATAAACAAAGATATAAACAAGATTTGAAAACTTTAAATTTTAAAAACAAATTCTCATTTCAATTGATTATTTCATAATTATAGATGTATTCATGCTTGTTGTGTTATAAATATTAAAAGTAAGTTTTTTATTTAGTTTAAGAAATTTAGTTTTTAAATACAAATTAACAATAAAAGCTTTACTATATTTAATATAAATGCATGAATTTAATATTTTAGAATTTAAAAATTTGACGTGACAATTTTGCAATCAAAATAATCGCGTATAAATTATTATTATTTATTATAATATTGCGTTCAAAGTTATAAATGATGATTTATCTAATAAAATATTCTCAGAAATAAAAAAGGAAAGAAAAATACATTATTTTATATTTAGAGTTATTCAAATTATTCGAATTTAGGTTTGAAGTTGGATTTGAATCGAATCCAAATCTATCATGTATGTGTAAGCGAGCGCACGTATGCGTACGTATATACGTATATTCAAATTAAAATAATTCAAAATTTTTGAATTGTAGAAATTCAGAGTGGCAATTTTACAAAATTAAATCAATACTTAAAACGATACTTATGAGCCAACACGAGATATGTAAATGTATAAATTTGTTTTTACATTATAATGTTCTTATAGAATAAGAAATTCATAAATGTTTCGAATCTTAATTTGGATTCTTTTCAGTATAGATTAAAAAGTGCCGCAAATAAAAAGATAAAACAAAACATATATCCGGTGGCTCTCATTGACATTATTTTACTGATTTTATCTGAAGAGTTTTAACTTTTTTTATTTATTAACGAAATCAAATTTTATTGACATTACGTTTTATTATCATTTTATTATTATATTTTAATCTCGCAATTATATTATTAATTGAAAGTTAAATTTCGTCAATTTAATTCCAGTGAAATTTTATTCAATTCGATTTGGCGGTCAAAAATCATTAATTCTAATATTCTTAATAATTCTAAAATTATCGAATGAATATCTAAAATATTAATAATATTGATTTATTTATAATATTTATATAATATATAATATTTATAATATTTCTTAATATTATATATGTAATCATGGCAATTATCCAATAATCAATATTAAATAATTTTTGAATCAGCATTGAATTAAATCAGTAAGAATTCAAATATATTTATAAATAAGCTTATAAATATTTTATAAATATTTTTTTATGTTATATATTACATCATGTTTGAACATCACGTCTTATATATCTTAAATAATTATATGAAATTAATATCAAGAACATGTGAAAATATATTATCATCATGACTGAATATTATTATCCTTCATTTTAAAATGATTCTATTCTGCGAAATATTTTCAGACAGATTAGTTTTTTTAATCATAAATCCATTTAAAAGGATTGTATAATTAGTTGAGAACATTCTGTTAAACTTGAAATCTAATTCGCATGGATCACTGGATAAGATGATATGATGACCGATGGAATATTAATATCTGTTAAACCGCGTATATTAAAACACAAAGTAACATGCTCAAGTAACACGCTCAAGATTTTATCCATTAAATTCTGTAATTGATGGATATTTTCTTTGATATTTGCAATGACATTTCCGGCAATCCTAAGAATGTCGAAAGTCAAAATGGCACAATGATTGCAAAAGTAAAGGAAGCCATAACGAAATTGACAAGACTTTATTAATTTTATTGATTTAATTTTTTAGCAATTTTACTCTTTATCACATGCAAATATTAAAATATTTATTACGCTTGTCAAGCAAATGAAAATAAAATTATATAGTTTATATAGTTTTTGAAATATATTAATTAAATATTCTTTTTTTTCTTTTTTCTTTTTTCTTCTCCCCCCTCCCCCCAATATACTTTTATCTAGGAAGAGACAGCGAAAGTGAATGAGGAGAGAGAGAGAGAGAGAGAAAGAGAGAGAGAGAGAGAGAGAGACAGAGAGAGAGAGAGAGAGAGAGAGAGAGAGAGAGAGAGAGAGAGAGAGAGAGAGAGAAGTTTTTAATCTTTAATTTTATTTTATTTATGAAAATATTTTTTAATTTTGTTTTTTTAATTAATGACCTATTTGAGTTCTAAAATTTAAGAAAGTAATTCTGCATTAAATAAATCAATTCGACAAATTCTCATGAATTTACCCGTATTGTGTTTTTAATCTATTGCAGTTTCTGTGTAAAAAATGATATCGTATTAGTGATAATACGTGATCTTTGCGTGCTCTCTGATATTTTCCAGCTTCCTCTTTCTACATTCATCTTTTGTGAATGTATACAAGTTAGTTTTGTAACATATAGAGAAAAATTTAAAACAATTTAAAAAATATCAGCATACAAAAAGATCACGCGTTATTATGTGTCATAAACGCGATATCACTTTTCATGTAGAAATTGTAACAGACATCCGTTGCGGATGCGTATTGTAAAACTCAATTCCTAAACTCATGAGAATTTATCGAATTAGTACGAAAAGAATAGTATTGATTTGATTTTGTAAAATTGCCAATCCGTATTTTCAAATTTCTCCAATTCGAAAGTTTTGAATTTCTTTAATTTAAAAGTTACGAATTATTTTAATTTAAACCGTACACACATTCGGATATACAAATTCGGGTTCGAATCAAATTCAATTTCAAATTTGAATTCGAATAAGTCGGACAACTTTAAGAATATTATAGAATAATATTTTTCTTTCCTTTTTTATTTCCAAAAATATTTTATTAATCATTTATAATTTTAAACACGATGTTATAATAAAAAATAATAACTTATTTTAATTGTAGAATTATCAAATTTTTAAATCCTGAAAAATTAAATTCATATTTTTGTATAACAAAGCTTTTGTTGTTCACTTGTATTTAAAGATTAAATTTCATAAAAAATTTTATTTTTATTGACAAATCTAAAAGTTTGACCAAATATAGACTTGAAAATAATTTTGTTAAGTTTTCAAAATTATTATATATGATGATCAAATTATTTCTAGAAAATCAATAATCTTTACAGTATTATTATGATACTTTGGCGTCCTACATAATAATTTTGATGATTCCAATAAAATTATTTTCAAATTTAGCCAAATTTTTAGATTTGCCAGCAAAACTGTTTTCTCCGTGTTTATATACAGCTATATACACAAAATTAATACCCGGATTATTCTACTTTTTTTTCATAAGTATAACGTCTTATATAATTTTATTTTTTTCAAGATCTGCGATTGTTCGAAGCGCGCGCTTTCACATTTCATAGTTTAGTTGTTCAACATTTCATTTGGCTCCGGTTATCAATATGGAGAAAAAAAAGATCGATAGACACGCCGATCCAAAGTTCGTAGACAACAATTATATCTCGATTCTGCGATACGCGACGCCTCTCCTTTCGCTTCCATCGCTCGCGTCTATCTTGAATAAATCTCAATTATATGCTCGTGTTATATAAACACCTGTTACCAAATTCCAACCGCTGTGTATACGCGTCGTAAAATCACACTCGTCGCCGGGGTATTCCCCAGAGCACGTTAATACCCAGTGTAATGACCAACTTGTTAAATCACGAGGAAAATAGACGCGAAACCTGACCGATTTATTTTATTCAAATGAAAAAACGTCGCGATAATGAAAAAAAATAAAGGAAATAGTACACCCTCGGCGACATCCAACTATGATTCGATCGAAACGTGAGTTTAATATGTGTAGTCGTTGTGTGTAGCCTTGACGCGATCCTGCACGGATAAGTTGTTTACGTCATGCGCGAACAGGGCTTAACTTACACGTTATAAAAATTATATAATGTTATTAAAATTATTATTTTTAATTGAAATTTTTATTTAAATCGTATAAATTTATTTTTATTCTTTTATTTTTATTTCTATTTTTATTATAAATTATTGAAAATTTAATAATTATTCATGTGATCTTAAATACTTTCCTTCAGTGTGAAAGTAAGTTTACTTATACATTGTTTGTACATAGAATCTTTATTGATTTCCAAAAGGGTTATAAAGACTTCCGCTTTTTACAAATACATATACATGTGATCATTACAATATAAGATACGAAAATACAAAAAATACAATTAATATAAAAAGAGAAAAGAAAAACATTTTATATTTTTTATATTTTTTTATTTTTGGTATTTTGTTTTATTTTTATTTGTAACTCTAGTGAAAACAAAAAATCTTGAAAAAATTATCATCTATAAAATTTTGTCTAAGCACCTTACGTATGCCATGAAAAAAATATAAAACAAATGTATGTAATTGTATGAAGATATATATATATTCTCATTTTTAATTTAATTTAAAAATTTTATATTTGTGTAATGTGTGTTATACTTTTTTATAATATGGACGCTTATGTCCATGAATTTTATGGGAATACAACTTTTTAAGACTTTTCCAATTTCACGAAAACGTTAATCTTTCTCTTTCAATTTTGCTCTTTAATTTATTTTTATTATATGATGGGGAAAGAAGACATGACATGCTCACAGTCGCGTTCTCCTAACGATAAAGGGACTTCAAAAAATATAATATTATTAATATTCTTTATTGAACAATGTAACAATGTAACAATTGAACAATGTACAATTCCGAACAATTATTATCCGCATTAACTGCATTATATTCCGCTGCAGAATATTTGCAGTTTTCGAACGCAGAATTATCAGATCTCTATAGAAGATCTAGGAAGGGAGATTAAATCCGATCCTGCGCGCGAGACGATTATACGTGAGGCGTTGCCTGAACCGGTTTCGCGGAAATGACGTCCGCATATCGTCGTTGACTTACCAATCGCAATATGGTGGACTGCGGTACGATTATTTGCGATCTCCTCGTGCCTATCTCTATTCCTTTATCGTATGATCGCAGTAATTCTCAAGAATGATATCACACATCATACGTATATCTACACTTATGTATAATACACTTTTCGTATTACGAACAGAATGACATGTGACTTTCCCGCACAGAATTCTTGTATTAATAAAAAAAAATTTTTTTTTGCTTTTTAATAGCACTCGATTCCGTTCATTTGCTAAGGCTGGATTCTAGATGTAAGAAGTATAAGAAAATTGCCGTAGTCGAAGATGAATGATTTTTACACGGAGAATCCCAACTTGATTCATCGGAACTGTCATTAAACACTAACACCAATTCGACCATTCAGCCACGCAGTCCGCCACTGACTGACTCCGGCCGATTGCGCACAACCTGTCCCCCTACTTTTCTTCTCTCTCCTCTTTTATTCATTCTCACTCATTCTCTCTCTACTCTCCCTCTCACTTAGTCATTTATCTTCTATCTTTTTTTATCTGCTATCACGGTTTTATCATTAGGCATAGAGAAGAACCGCGATGTACGTATCCAGTTATAAATACGTTAAAACGCATGAACTTGCTTACAAAATCAGGATGCAATGCTTTGTATCTGTATATTTGTGTGTCATGTATTGGCCATTATTGATTATTTATTATTTAATAATAATTTAATAATTAATTTTACTTAATAATATTAAATTGATAATAAAAAATTATTATTATTAATTAAATTAATCTTTTTAAAATATCAAATAATTTTTCTTTTAGGATTAGAGATAGCAAAACTCTTTTTGAGCATTTTGAGATTTATTAAGATTTTTTTATATGATATCTATGTGTGATATAGGATATGTTATATTATTATAGGATTTTTAAAGGGATGATAAAAAGATCAATCCTCCATATTTAAAAAAAAATTTTAATTAATTAATTAATTTTGAATGCTTTAATACAATTTTTCTTCTTTATAAAAATTTATAATAAAGTTATATTTAAAAATTATTAGTTTTGAAATTATTTTATACTTTACTCTGACATATATCTTGACATAAAATATGAAATATTTCGAAAAATATTTAGTTTTCCTTAAGCTTAATACTTTTATAGAATAACGAGACAAATCAATTGTAAAGAAGACATAATTAAAAAAGTATATAATTATAGATTGTAAATTTTTTTCAAAACAACTATATAGCTATTATTTTCCTTGCATCAATTGATCATAAATCGATGGATTGTTTGCTTATTTGGTAACAAATATTCAACAATTACAATATACAAATATTTAAATACGAAATATGCTTTAATACATACATACATATATTCATGTATCAAGTAATTTATAATCTTGTGTGTGTAGGGACAAAATTATATAAGGGTAACGCTTTAGTCCGAATACAAGTGTTATCGAATTTTCTGAATATAATAAAGACTTTCTCTTTTTATTTAATATATTTTTTTATTTTTACTTTTTACTTTTACTATTTTTACTTTTGTACTTTTCTTAAATTTTTTTTCAAATAATCTTGATTTTCTAAATTGGCACTCTTTTTTTTATAACTTATCTAAAGAAACAGGCGAAATATATTCGACATCTATATCTTGATAATAATACGCAAGCTTGATAAGAATGATGGCAATAGAAGAGGGACAATATCGTGCTAAGGATATCGTGTAAATCTTTTATATGTGATGTAATATCGAAAAAACTCATATATGTGTTTTTGTAAGATAATCAAATTCCTATTGAAGTCTTATTACTTCTTAAAAAAAGCAAAAAATTCCAATTTTTTAAATATTTTTTAGAAATAAAATAAAGTAATAAAAGAGAGAGAGAGAGAGAGAGAGAGAGAGAGAGAGAGAGAGAGAGAGAGAGAGAAATTATCTACTTAAATAATAATTTTAATAAGGTAGATTTAATTTTTGTTAATTTTGTTTATATTTTCATTTCCTGCAACTGATTATGCGTTTAATTTATTCTTATATAATATCACTTTAAAAATTAAAATTTAAATTTAAAAGTAAAATTAATAAAAAAATTTTTAAAATACATCTTAAAATCTAAGAAAAACATTTTCTGCTTTTTCTCAGTGATTTATTCAACATTTATTCAACATATTTTTTTGCAGTTGTGCTTTAGCTTTCTCGGTTGCGTAGAATATATGTTTATTCATGACTGAGATGGATAAGATTGTCATATCGGTCACGCGTTTAAATCTCTGGATTGTTATCAGATGCAGCGCCGAGTAAAATTTACATTAAACGCTGCCAATTTGTATTTAACATAGTAACATCATACTTTTTTTTTGATTCAGGAATCCCAATGCAGCGCAGAATTTGAGTGGTACACCGACGTAATCTGCGGAAAACATGCCAATTCTCAGAACACAGAAGATGTATCATCTTCTAGGAATCTTTTGGAGCAACTGTCTCCTAGTCACGGTAAAGAGCTACATTATTATCAGATTTTTCAATATAACCTTTATCAATACTGAATTTAATAGGACTGAGGTGAGTGATAAGAATATTTTGATTAATTGGAATATAAAGCGAAACATACGCGAAGAAATAAAATTATTTATTTTCTTGTTTTATTTTTGAACATGTTTATCGAGTTATTTTATATTGAAAAATATTAAAAAATATAAAATATTAAAACATCAAATTATTTTATATTTTAATAATAAATTTGTCGAACGTTTTTTTTTTATTCATATTTTTTTTTTTTTATTCATTTCCTCTTACTCCTTCTGATTATCCTGGCCGTTTTATCCCGCCGAAATAATTTCACGATGATTAATATTTGTGTTTACAGTTGGAACAGTAGCTGGCGTAATTTTAACTGTGATTGCGGTGATAGCCGTTTTAATTTATTTTCGAAAACCAGTAGAAAGGACGTGTTGTCGTCCCTGGACAAACCTGTTTAGTTTCAGAAGAGGCACTGATCGTGTCCAATATTGTAGAGTATGTTTGTTTTGTTCTTACTTTAGAAAGTTTAAAAATCCATTATATAATATTTTCTTTATTTAAATGTTGCATATATATTGCAACATTTATATCTTGTTTATTATCATAGGTTGATACCACTGAGGAAGCTAGACTTTTGCTTGATGCTTCTGATCCCATGCAGTGTCAAACAGACAGCGATGACGACCTTCTACATGCATAACAATGTGGTATTATTATCTTTGTTTTAGATTATAGACTGCATCATTGAGTCGCATGTTATTTTTAATGTTTCTGTATAAATTGTCAAATAAAAACCAACTTGAAAACCCTATAAGATGAAGTATAGCATTTATTAAATATATTTTATTGATAAATTGTGTTTCGTATTTTTCTACTATTTTTTTATTGTTTCTGTCATTTTCTTTTTTTTATGTAAAAATAAATGTAAATATGGAAGAAACATTTTATATAAATAGTTTAGTATTAGAATTTATTAGTAAAGGACTTTTAGATATAATAAGAATTTTATAGTATAATAAAAATAACTTGTATTTATATTAATAACAAGAAACATTATTAAGTTTTGTTATAAATTTAGTATTATCAGTACTTAAATCTTATGTCAGTTTGATTTGGATGTTCTATAAAAATTGTTATATCTTATATTCTGTATAACAAATATGTATACTTTGGTCGCAACTTATATAGCTTATTTATGTATGTTATCTTGTTAAATTTAAAATTTCTAAAATAATAAGAAATAATTATTCTCAATAACTATATATATATATATATATATATATATATATATATATATCGCACACGCACGCACACGCACGCACGCACACACGCACGCACGCACGCACGCACGCACGCACGCACGCACGCACGCACGCACGCACGCACGCACGCACACACACACGCACACACACACACACACACACACACACACACACACACACACACACACACACACACATTATAAGTACTTATAAAGCAAGAAGTAAAACGAGAAGAATGTAAATTGTAAATATACAGAAATATAATTGTGTGACGCAGCGGACACTGTAACATTATCTTTTCGTTTTCCGGGTTTTGAAATGCATATATCTTCGCAATCTTCATCTTCGCATAGGTCACATAAGGTTGTCGTCTGTCTAGGCTCGTAAAATACTCTTGCTCTTCTCGCTGCGCATGCAGAAACAAAATAAAAAGAAAAATATTTCTTTAAATCTCTTAGAAATCATATTATGTGTGTGTGTGTATATATATTTCTATCTTGAATATTTTTTACATTTTATTAGATAAAATTGATTTTTAAAATGTTTTATCATACTTACATGAATCATAATAGTCATAAATAGAAACGGGAACTGGTTTTTGTTTAGCTACTTTGTGCGTCCTAAATGCGGACACTGTTGGACAATATTCTTGTTTCACCATCTATAATAACAAATAATTTTTATTTCTTATATACTAATTGTTTTTCTTATCAAATATCTTTGTGCAAGATATCCAAATAATTTACGCAATATCGGTTATACTTCATGATCCATGATATACTCCACCTTGTCAAAATATAAAACCACCATTGTATCACCATTTCTAGTTTCCACACGCTTTACATGTGATGATATTTCTAAACTCGGTAATGAATCCCTATCTACTGTGAAACCAGATGGTAGGCTTACTTCCATAACAGCCATGTTACTTTCGTTTGCTTCCTTGATTGGAACAAATCTGACAACAAATGGCTTGATTATAATCTCTGGTCAAAAGAATTATTATAATATCGCTATTTAAGAATAAAATTATTTTCATTTTTTTACGTTTTCAGGAGTTTTGAATTTAAACGTAGATATTTTACATATATATTTACGTATACATTTATATATACATTTTTTTTGTTAAAATAAAAAATAAATTTAAAAATTATTTCTCTCTTCCATGATAATTTGCACTATTAAAATTGAAAAAAACTTTCTTGTTCATTAATTTAAAATTAATACATTTAATTAATTAAATTAAATACATAATACCGTACCCTGAGCATATAGAAAGTTGTAAATGATTAGCATTTGAATTTTTATCTACTTGAGGATCCAACGTGAACAACGGCCATGCTCCAGTTACATTTAGATTATATTGATAAGAAATTTGCACCAGTACAAAGCCTTTACCGGATGCTGTTATATTGACAAATCGTGTTTTCGCAGGTAACTGTAAAATGAAAAAAATAATATTTTATCGTGACAAAGTTTAATGTACACATAATACAATTTTTACTAATTCTTATTATTTCTTATTAATTCAAACTTACTATTTGCTTTTGTAGTATCATGGAATTACCGCTATTTATATTCATATAACCTTCGCCTTTTCCTTCATATTTATATGTGATACGAACTGAATTCGTGTCCTTCGACAATTTTTCAGCGAGCTTCGCCAATGCTTGAAGCCCGATCACAGTATCCTAAATTATTTTATATATAATTTTTAATTGGAATTTCAGTTCGTCTTTTCACGCATATTTAAAATATTATAATTATATATATTTTTGAAATATTGCTTACTTGCGTCGATGCAAAGCCACCTTCTGTATTTCTTTGTTTCACCAGCCACTTCATCACGGGAATTGCATCTGCGACTAAATTGCGTCTGAGATACAAGAGTAAAGCGTACGAAGTCATCTCGACATCAACGGAACGTGGCAAAGAATAGTGCGGATTTTTATCATCTTTTGGAATGGGCTTACTCCACCATTTGAGATCCTGTTTTCTCATAGCTTTCGATTCCAAGAAGTTAAATGCCGATGTCTCATATGGATGTTTCGCCAAATTTAAAGCGTAGGCACATAGGCTTAATGCATATGTATCGTTTAATCCTTCCATATTACGAACAATATAATCAACAGCTTTATTTATCGTATTTCGATATTTCCCCACAGACTCCTATATTAACATATACGAATTCAATAATTATGCATGAAAATGGAGTTTTTATTTTGCGTATTGCGTTTTACTGTGTTTTTTCAACAAATAATTATAATTATCTCTTTAAACAATGGAATTAAATGATTATTAAATAAAAGAGTATCACTAATATGATATTAAATAAAAGAATATCGCTAATAATTGTACTTACTTCATTTTCTAGAAAAGCAATGAGCGTGTATGCTGTCAAAGCCAATCCTTTTGCAGCTCCACCCTGCATATCGCGATGACTTACTTTTCCTACTTCGGGAAAAGAGCCATTCGGTGCTTGATTATTGGATAACCATTCTAATGCTCCGTTTATGATCCTATCCTCAATTGCTATATATTCCGCCGCTTGTTTGAAAGATTTTGCTACGAAGGCTGTAAGCCTGATGAACGAAATGTTTATTTTATAATAACAGAACAAAAAATGAAGAAGGCAACTACTTGGCGAACTCGATTTTAGGCGTCTGACAATTTTTCTTTTATTGAATTTATATATATTAATTCAGAATTAATTGCTTATATTGCGAACTACATGCCGTTATTTTTTAATGGATTTATAGACGGCATATAGTTCAATTTAAACAATTCTGAATTTATATATATATATATATATATATAAATTCAATAAAAGAAAAATTATCAGACTCCTAAGATCGATTTCGCCGAGTAGTTGTCTTCTTCATTCTCTGTTTTATTATTTGAAACTTGGCCTAGCATACTTTGCATTGTTTATTTTATAAATCAAATACCTTGTAAAAATGTAATATGAATTATTAAACAATATATGCAATTTTGTACCATGTACTTCCGCTAGAATCCGACATGCCAAACGCACTAAATGAACCATCAGTATGTTTGTAAGTCAATTCTTGTTGGTAACCGATATCCAAGTATTTTAAAGCTTTGCTTTGTACAGCTTGCGTTAATTGATTTGTATTCTAAAAAAAGTATTTTTTTCTTATGTGAAAATTATATGTTTGTGTCATATAGCGGCAGTGATTATTATTAATACCTTGAGATAGTTTAAAATGACAATATTCGGTACAAAATTCAACATATTCTGCTCGCCGCAACCAAAAGGCATTCTTATTAAATTTGCCAAGTTTGGGATACTAGGGCCCAAAATATCACCTAAGATATACGATAAATAAAGAAATAAAACACTTCTCAAAATATTCTATCCAGAAAAAATTATACAAGTATTATACAAGGTTTCCCGGCATCAATTTGCGATATTCGCAATAATTTTCAAGTTATTAAATATTAAAATTGCACAAATAAGAACGCGCGGGAGAAAGCGCTCGTCCGCCTGATGCGTAGGACGAATAGGAAGCATGAGGCGGCTACTATCTTTCCCCTCGCTGCGCGCCCATCGCCGAGCGCTGGATGGCCATTGTCGTCATGCTGGGCCGTCCTACGGTTCAGGCGGGTGAGCACTTTCTCCCCGTGCGCTCTTATTTGTGCAATTTACACTTTAATATTTAATAACTCGACAATTATTGCGAATATCACAAAATGATATAAGACATTTTCATTATCTCGTTCCCCTTCACTTTCTTACGAGCGGTGTTACCCATGCTGCGGGACTGTATAGATATTTTACATGCATACATATGTATATATGTGAATATGAAAAATATTTATTAACATTCATTATAAATAATAAAAAGTCTGGAAAAAATCAATAAGATTCTTTTAACTTGAAAGCAATATGTATAATTTAAATAATATTATTACCAACTGCAGATATTTGTATATTCTCAGATCCTGGAACTGCGTTGTTAGGTATATTGATGGTAACATTTGCACTCGTCTGTTCAACATTTCTTAAATCCAGAAATACCGCTTCATTTCTGTATTGCGTTTCTCCTTCAGCCTGAAGTAGAACAATATTTATATCTTCCCAGCAAGCAAAATGCTAGTAATTTGCTAGCAGATTGGCAATAAATTCGACCAGATATTGACTGCAAAGCCATCTGTGTTCGCATTAGGCTCGGGATTTGTCGACAAAGTCTGCTGACATGCTATGCCAGCAGATTGGCGGTAGAAACCGAGCAGAATCTGCTGACATGCTATGCGAACAGATTGGCGGCAGAAACTGAGCAGAGCCTGTTGACATACTATGCAAACAGATTGACGACAGAAACCGAGCAGAACTCGCTGATATGCTATGCCAGTGCTATGCAGATTGACAGCAAAAACCGAGCAGAAGTTGCCCTAACTTCCTTGTGGACGATTACGTCTTGCATCAAACATATACATAAAAATACGTAAATAATAAATGCATGTTTAAATTTTGCTTATGATTTCGCTTATATAAAAAGTCTGATAAATTTTGCATGCGAGAAACGGACGCCATCTAGTTTTCTAATATTATTGTGTTTAAATATGCATAATAACCGAGTTCTGCTCGGTTTTTGTTGCCAATCTGCTGGCACAGCATGTTGGCAGGCTTTGTTCGGTTTTTGCTAGCAATTTACTGGCATAGCATGTCGGCAAGCTTTGTCATATTTTTGAGGATAGTTTGCTCACATCGTCAGATATTACAGATTCTGTGTGCAATTTGTTGCTTTTTTATCATCAAATATTGGTAGCAGGCTCTGCTCAAAATCTGTTTTTGCAGGTTTTGCATGGGAGTTATTATTATCGAACAATTAATATAATATGCGAACAAAAAATAAAGATTATTACATTGACAAGTAATTTATGTTCAACGCTGTCGCCAGCTAAAACGCTATTAGCAGTCGCTTTAATACTGATGTATCCCAGTTCTCTTGGAATAATCATGAATGATACAGTCGAGCCGGAATTAGCTTTTACATCTACTTTCTTTGTGCGATATAACTCCAATTCTGAAAAATTATAATAAATTATTATAATAAACATCAGTTTCATTCCGTGAATTATCGTAAATTTATCATAAATTATTATATGTGTTTATTATTAAAATATATTTGTAAGCTGCATATGTTACTATAATTACAAATTACAAATTAGCTATTGTTATTTCTAATTCTTTTTTTGATCTAAATAACATTATGTCACAACTTACTTGGTGCATCGTGAACTTCGTTGGAAACTTCCGCAAAATCAAATTGTCCCTCATTCGTTAACAGAACTTCGGTTATCAAGTCCTTATTCATGTAATTGAATACCACGATTTGTATCCCTACGATTTCTCCCCGAATCACCGAGTACGGCAAATCGATGGATATGAAGAATGGTTTAAATACCTTTAACTAATAAATAATATTTTCATATGAATATAATTATTCTGTAATTATGACGTTAATTCATCTTATTTATTTATAGGATAATTTCTTTTTTATTATTCGCATTCGCATAGATTTTTATCGAGATTATTCGAGATGCATTTATAAAAATAAGATATATGTATATAAAAGATAGTCGTTATATTTTATTGTTATAATTAATCCAACATTGCACCATTAGAGATTAAAAGAACAAATAGATAAAAAATCAATGTGCATGATTTAAGCATGTTATAATATTAAAATAATAACAAATCTTCCTAACAAAGTGTGCTTGCGAAAAAGAGAATCAGAGAATTAATAGAACTTTCAATAAGAATTTTATGATCGAATTTCTCTCATTTATTTTGTTATAGCAAATTTAATTTATTATTGAATTTATATTTCGTTTTTGAGAAAAAATTTATTTGGTATTCGCAGTTACATAATAAATTCAATTTCATTGTCAGAACTTTCTATAATTTTGATAATTTAAATACATATATTACAATTCATTAATATTTCGATATTTCGATTTATATAAATGTATATATTTATCTACAACAAACCTTTCTGGGTTCTTCTATAAGGCCTAATCCGTGCGCGTCATTGACAGAAAATGCAGTCAGTACCCACGACGTGATGGAATCTGGTACGTTTCGTCTCAATTCAGTTTTTCCATTATATCTGCAAAAGTACATAACATTTTTATAATCACGCGACAAAGTGAGCTATTTAAAATCGCTGAGAATATTCTTTATTTTGAGTATTCTACGTTCCATCCAGATAATAAAGAAAACAAAATATATGATGAATTGATTTCTCCGAAAAGTAATTTTTCGGATGGTGATAAAAAAAAATTACATTGCGGCTGTCTAGTGAAGCAACAATACAAAAGTATACACGATACAAGCAAGAGAGCTGATATAACATGAAAATAACAAACGTGTTAAATTCTTACATTTGTATCCTTCACCTTACAAATGTTTTATGTAAATGATATATAGATAGCAAACAGTGTTACAAACAAAAATCGATCGTTCTCTTATGCATGGCGTGACATAAGACATAAGACATTGTTTTCTAAGAACTCTGAAATATATTCATGATACGTAGAACAAGCTTTTGTAACGCAACTTACATTTACATTCTTGAGAAATATGAGATTGTACCTTTACCTTGATCAATTTTCACGTAACTGTACAACTGTACTGTGGAATGCACGTTATTTACAGATATACAGGGTGTCGCTGAAATACTTGCAGCAATACGTTCAGAAGTAATTTTATTTTATAACTATGAAACGGCTAATTATTTTCTTTTCAATTTACATGCACCCTCTATATATATATATATATATATATATATATATATATATCGCATATACATAAATGTGCATATACACGTGCATAAATAGAGTAAAAGTATACAAGATACGAAATAAATACCCTGAAGAGAAGTTTGTGAAAAGCCAGGTGTTTAAGATGTCATGCATTAGGAATACACGGGGCTTATTCCAGACAGGGGGTGGGATGCGAGAGAATGCATAAGGACCTGCCAGCGGTGGTCTTGTCGCTAATCTGTGCGTGACAGGTGGACCAAGGTCTGGTCGAAGCGTGGACACCCCATGAGGCGAGCCTGTTATTCTACCTTCCAAAATTTCTGGTCCTGCAATGCAATTCTGCATGTTGTATTACACCAACTCCGATTCTGGATCGAAAAAGGTAACTATACGCAAACATAGTCGATGTAGCTTAATGATGATTATCTCTCGGTACTCTTGAAAGGTTATGATTACTTTTACAGAATGTTTCGAATTTATTATTACCTTTTTTACTACCTACAAAAAGAATTTGCTTAGTTTTAATATTTTTCATTAGTAGAATTTGAATATATATTTTCTCTATTTAATATTATATCTGATAAAAGATTTTCAATATCCAGTTTTACGTCTAAAATTTTCCGGAATTTATGTTATTTATTCTTTATTATTAAAAGCTATAATAGTCTTGATATTAGTACAAAATAACACATTAGAATAGTTTTTTTAATTTTCGATAATTCTGAAACATTCTTTATATATATATATATATATATATATATATATATATATATATATATATAATCAACTTGATTAAGAAGTATTACGTTATGAATTTAATGTCAAACGATTCTAAAGATCAGAAGTTTTTTGATCTTGAGAAAATTTGTTTTACACTTAGTTCTTTATGCAATAGTTAACATACAATTATTTAATAATTAAGTTTCAATTTATAATTAAATTATTTGATAAAACAAAAACAAATATATCTATTATTATGAATAGAAATTTAAATTTTAAATATAAAATGCAATAATGAATTACTTAGAATAATTTTAATGTATGAAAAAATAAATAATGATTAAAAATGAAATAATGATTAAATATATAATGCTTAAAAATAATTATTTATTATAAATTTGTAAAAAAAGTTGAATTCTGTAATAAACAATTGATATTTTTCACTTTACCACCTCTTTGCATCTACTATAGATTTCATAAACTCATATCTATTTCTGAAAGCTTTCTTGCTACTCTCAAATAAATACATTTTAATATTTTTAATTAAACATTATTTTTACATTAAAAACTTTTAATGTTACTATAAAATTTGGTAAAAATGAAAATTAGGGGACCACTCTCCAATGGCCTTGACCTTGATATATGTTGTCGAGATCATGACTCTGAGTAATTTTCAAAAAGTGATTTTATCCATCGGACGTCCTTCCTTAAAAAGTTATAATCATAAAAAGTTAATTAATATTAGAAGGACAATAAGATATAGTCAAGCATATGAAATAAAAACTGCATAAGTTAGGCGATCTCACGGACTTCAATGACATTAACATATATTGTCAAGGTCATCATTCTGAGTAACAATCAAAAGATTCTAGCCATCGCTTGACGTATACATTTAAGTTCAACTTTGCGTAGAAAGTTATAAACCTATGTGGAACCCTGTTTTGTGTCAAAAAGTGTATGCGTGGAATCAGTATGTTCCGTCTCCCCTATGAGGGGGCTCCACTACTGAAAGGAATAACCTAACCAACCCTTATTACAGTGATAAGTTCAATCTATATTCAAATCTATATGTTGATACACTGATAAAAATTAAATTTCAAATCATATAAAAAAAATATATAAATTTGAATACCAATCGATACTACCGATCTGTGAAAAATGTCGATAGAAATAAACAACAGTTACGATTCAATGTTGAAGGACATATTTGTTATTGTACGCTTACAGATACCCTGTTTACAGATATCAACGATTTTCACAGATCAATAGTGTTACGATCACCATCAGTATCGTACCGATATCACCATCATATCGACAATATATATTAGCCAGGCACTTAAAGAACTTTAATACGTGTAAAATAATTACATGTTGTAACATGCATTTGCATGAATTTATTAATATGACGTAATTTTGATTGTTTGTGGAATTTTCTATATGAGAAGAAAGTTGTACGGAGTGAAGTGACATGTCCGATTATATGGTTGATTATATTGTCCTTCTAATATTAATTAATAATAATATTAATTAACTTTTTGTGCTTATAACTTTTTAACGAAGGACGTCCGACGGATAAAACTTTTTGAAGGTCACTCAAAATCATAAACTTAACAACATATGTTAAGATCAAGGCTATTGAAGGGTGGTCCCCTAATCTTCATTTTTACTTAAAATTTAATGTTAGTATTAGATTGCGGAATTATATTTTGTCAAAATTTATTTATATAAAAGAAACGATCAGAAATAGAAATATCTGTTTAATAATACTAAAGATAATAATAATAACATTAAGAGCACAATAATAATAATATAAAGAGCACAAACGAAGTATTAAATTTATAAGTTTGTAATGGTAAAAAAATTAATAATATATATATGTATACAGGGTGTTCTAAAACTCCCGCATTTGGAGTATACTACGTGATTTTTTTATGCTAAAAGAAACAACTTTTTCCTTTAGAAAAATTGCGTGCGAGTAATTTTTACAGTGGATTAAAAGTGACGAACGACGATGAGCGCGTATGTGCGTGTATGTGCGTAGCGGTCAGGGCCGGCGCGCATTCCTCAGGCCGACGCATGAGACTTAATCTTTGACGATTTCATGTACTGTATTAGTTAAAATATAATACAAGTTAACAAAATAAGTATTATTTTCATCCTTTACATAATGATTTAATAAAAGAATTGTCTGATTTCGTAGCATTATCTGGAAATAAAAATAAATGTAAATTGTATGGTGTACGAACTAAACATTCTATTATTTTAATTATTTTTTTTATTGTCGTATGTGCAATTGCATATGACAATAAAAAAAATATTGAATTTAAATATTTATTAATTACATGAGTATGTAATCACGAAAAGTAAAAAAATTGATTTTTTCATAATAGTCTAAATAATTCGTTAAATTCAATATTTTTTTATATTGTTATATGCAATTGCACAGTAATTAAAATAAGAGAATGTTCAGTTCATATACCATATTATTTATATTTATTTTTATTTCGAGATAATGCTACGAAATCAGATAATTTTTAAATTAAATTGTTAAAGGATGAAAACAATATTTATTTTGTTATCATATTTCATCATATTTTAAACAATATAGTGCGTGAAGTCGTCAAAGATTAGGTACCAGGCCGCGCCGGCTTGAAGATTACTCGTCGCACGCAATTTTGCTAAAGGAAAAAATTGTTTTTTTTTTAACAGAATCACATAGTATACTCCAAATGCGGGAGTTTTGAAACACCCTGTATATATACATATTATTTAAAATGACAGTAATTATATCCAAATATTAAATAATATTTAAATAATATACAAATTTCCCCAAACTCGCAGAAATTTACATCTCGCAGTATACAAGACTCCGAAAAATTGAAAATTCTTTCCACCACCATTAGTTATCCAACGTCATAAATTTTTCACCAACAAGTTCAATGCGCAACTTTAATGCGAAGCATTCTAGTTTGCATTATTTCTTGTTGTATGCATGCTTATTACATGTTAATATTTTGATGTAGATATGTAGCATATGAGTGTATATGAATGTAAATTAATATCAAATCTTTTCACCAAAAAATTTTAGTTCAAAGAGGAAACCATCCCACCATAAAATAAAACAGTAGTTTGAAAATGCATTAAAAAGATGTTACAAAATAGTATGAAATAATTTTAATAAAATAATTTTGTTATGCAATTAAATAAGTATTCAAGTGAATAATTAATTTTTTACAAAATTTACAAGTAATGTAAAATGATGATGCATGATAATTTATTATGTCATTGGCATTACCCAGCGTCAAGCGTTTGCCAAAGCCAAGTTTCAGGGAAATTCTTGCGAACTTTGATCTTCTCGGGCGGTAATGCAGCAGCCTGGCCTGAGAATGCTGCAGGGGATGCATACATCACGTCCTCGAAACTAGATCTGTAGTATACTACACACATACAAGCTCGGTTAAAAATTATATATCCAGTCTGACAGAGATTGGCTCAACGATCAATATTGATTAAAAGAATAAATCAAGAATAAAGATGTTATTCTCATGCTGTATTACAAGTAAATTGGTACATGGAACGGTATTCATAATTAATTTTTATATTTAATTCTTAAATATGGTCTCAAGATGCTATACAACTCTTTTATTGACTGAGCGATTTTAAGATCATCTAAGGCTCGGCTTGAAATAATCTTAAATGTAAGAATTGATTATGAATAGCACCCATAGTTATCTGATGTATCGTATATTCTACAAAACGCAATTTAAAAATACTTTATAACAGATGTGTGCGTTAGTCTTTCACTAAGTATAGTATATTTTAAATTATGCATCTTGATTATACTTACGTATAGGGAAGTTCTCATGGACGTATCCGTTTGTGAGGATTATTAAACCAGTTTTCTGTCAGATACATTCGTTATTTTAATTTAATTACTAAAAATTGAAAGAATACAAAACTAAATGTCATGAAAAATTTTTACTTGAAATACGTCATCCGCTGTTCCTGAACCGGGTCTCCAAAGAGGACGACCGAAAAATGCATCTGTATGTGGTGATACTTCTGCTTTATCATATGACTGTAATTCTTTGTACACTTGTTCCTATGTGTAATTAACGAGTACAATAAGAATAAAGTAAACATGAAATCACATATAAAAATTTACGGATATTTATAATATGTAGTGTATATTACGTACATAAGAGATATCATTTCCGGATTTCAACAAGAGGGATCTCTGATCAATACCCAATAATCCAACGAAAGAATTTGGTTTCGTGGATATCACGAGATTAACACTTTCCCCAGGCATAACTTCGCCAGGTGTTATTTTAATATCGACCTATAAATATGAGATATAATATTACAATATTATTTACATTTACATGCTCTCTGATACAGACTAGTATGATTTAGACATTTTAGAACTGTTGTAATAACTTACGTGATTTTGAAGTATTCCTGAAAATTCAACATCTAATGAGTCTGCTATTACTTCTCCATCTGTCCGTATGTAATATATAATTACGTGCGCAGTAGGTGTCATGACGTATGTCGCTAAAAATCTGAAACGTATTTTTGTCATGTAGAATATTAATTTTAAGATAAAAATCAAACAAGAATTTTGAAAGGCTTTGAAGATCTAGTTATCAAAGTTGAGTGTAAAGTTTGAAAATCACAAATTATTTTTTTCTATAGTCCGATTCGAAAAATCTGAGCAATTTAAGATTCGTCTATCAGAAAATTCTCTTCTAAACTTTGATATCAGGAGACACTCAGGAGATAATATCTCCGGTGCCAAGTCAACCGAATACTACCATGTGACTTTAGGCGAATACTACCATGTGAGTTGGCGAGATGCGAGCATCCGAAATTGTCGGATCTAATAACGGCTAAACCGATCAACTTCAAGTAGGCTTGATTGATAGCTTGAGTTCGACTTGCATAATAAAAGTATTTTTATTTTTCTATTACGTGCCTCACTAGCGGAGATCTTTGCTACGCAAAGATTTGGAAATTTTTACTTTAAGAAACGTCATTATCGTTGTTCTCATCTACGGTTGCAATTTCTATCACGGAGGCGCCACTGTCCAATGTACACGCACCGGCGGAAATGATGTCTGTGTGCTCGGCGCGCGGCCGCATATGCACATGAAGCGCGTAGGAGATCGCGGAGCGGAGGGAAAAAATAGTGGGGGCAATTTTTTTTTGTTGCATCCTTGATGCAAGACGCGCGATCGAGAGAGAAAGCATAATCGGACGTGTACCGAATTTCGATGTCCCATTTTTGTCTCACATACTTGACGCTAGGCGAGTGAGAGATCGCGGTGTCTCTATACGTCGCGCTTTTTTCTTTCTTTCCCTCTCGTTCTGATTAATTATTGATTATTCAATGATTATTTATTTATTTAATTGATTATTTAAATATAATTATTAATTATTTAATTATCGCGTAATAATTCTTTTATTATATATTTTTAAAAAAGTTACGTGTAAAATTACAATTATCATTGCGGTTTTGGACATTGAATGTCTTACAGCTATCTCAAGCAGCCGATATTAAAAATTATTTTAAAAAATAATGAATTCACGAAACTCTATTAAAAAATAAGAAAGATTATATTCAATAATAATAAAAAGTTATTAGTAAATAAAAAAGTAAAAATCAAAATAAATATTTTTGAAATAAATATTATGTTGTAAATTTAAAATTTGAATTTGTAATACTGTAATTATATAAAATATTATTTCTATATGTAAAAGTATTATTTCACGTTACATTATAATATAAAAATGTCAAGATGCGCTTTTCAAATATAGAAAGATGATTAATACTACAAAATATCTGATATCACTATAAAATTATTTTTTTACAAAAAGGTAAAAAAAGGGTGTCAAGTATAGTAAGATCCTATTTAAACCTAAGTGTTATATCACAATCTTAT
This sequence comes from Pogonomyrmex barbatus, assembly GCF_055798465.1. Classification (NCBI taxonomy): domain Eukaryota; kingdom Metazoa; phylum Arthropoda; class Insecta; order Hymenoptera; family Formicidae; genus Pogonomyrmex; species Pogonomyrmex barbatus. The sequence continues at coordinate 2,183,353 of NW_028297120.1, forward strand.
TAAATTCAAATAGTATTTAATATTCAACCCTAATGTGTATGTCATTTATATAAAAGATTTGATATCAAACATGTGGCGCCAAGTTATAGTCTTATTATCTCGAAAGTTAAATGTATAATTGCTTTTAAAAAATGTAAATCAATCAATGATTGATATCTTTGTATTCCCATTAAAATCTTTTTATTCTAAAACCCAAGTGATAGTAGCTTTAATTTTTTTTTTTAAATAATGATATAAAATTGCATTTAACGTAATTAATATATACATCATCTATATAAAAGATTTGATATTAAAAAAATGATGCCAAGTTATAGTCTCATTATCTCGAAAGTTAAATGTAGAATTGCTTTTAAAAAATGTAAATCAATCAATGATTTTTTGTATTCTCATTGAAGTCTTCTTATTCTAAAAGCCATGTATTCTCATTGAATCTGATGATTTGATCTTCTTATTTTAAAACCCAAGTGATAGTAGCTTTAATTCTTTTTCAAAATTATGATATAAAATTGCGTTTAACCTAATTTAATTCAAATGATGTATCTAACATAAGTGATAGTAGCTTTCATTTTATCTCAATATATGTATACATAATATTCAGGCATATCCTTTTGTAAAGAATTTTTAAATACATGTATATTTGAATCGAATAGAAAATTTAATTATAAAGAATTAAAGAGATAATAGTACAAAATGAAAAAGAAAAAAATTTAATTTAAATAAAAAAATTTTTATGTAAAATGAATATTATGTATACATATATTGAGATAAAATGAAAGCTACTATCACTTATGTTAGATACATATCATTTGAGTTAAATTAGGTTAAACACAATTTTATGATATCATAATTTTGAAAAAGAATTAAAGCTACTATCACTTGGATTTTAGAATAAGAAGACTTCAATGAGAGTACAAAGATACGAATCATTGATTGATTTACATTTTTTAAAAGCAATTGTACATTTAACTTTCGAGATAATAAGACTATAATTTGGCGCCATATGTGATATCAAATCAACATTTGCTATCAAACAACATGGCACAACATTTGATATCAAATCTTTTATATAAATGACATACACACATTAGGATTGAATATTAGATACTATTTGAATTTAATAAGATTGTGATATAACACTTAGGTTTAAATAAGATCTTATTATACTTAACATCCTTTTTTTATCTTTTTGTAAAAAGGTAATTTTATAGTGATATCAGATAAATATTTACCTGAACGATGTCGTGTATTTGTCTTGCACATAGATCGATCCTGCATCTAAGATATTACCGCGGCCAAGTACCTCATAACTTACATATTTCAACGGAGTGGTGGAATTTACTTCAATTTCAATATAATTATTCACCTTGCAAATTTAAATAATTATAAGTAAGATTTTTTATCTCTGAGAAAATTTGAGCATAATAATAATGAATGAAAAATATACCATCGGTTTTTCCGTTTTCAGAATTGCCTGGATGTATTCATTGCTTAGGGACGTAGCTTGATTAGTCGAGGGAAACCATTCGTGAAGATTCAAATATTGTGCCTGCGTATATATATATATATACACAAACAATCAGATATCACGTATTTGTAAGACACACAAGAAGATCTGATTAATAATTTTACCTCTATATTTAAAGGAAAAGAGATGTTATCCTTTGCCTTAGGTGGATAAAAATCTAGTTGCACCATACCATGTTCGTCTAATTTCCTCGTAATATTTGAATACGCCGATTGATTGTATGTGTATCCATATGCAATCAGAACATCATTTTTGATATCTTGTACTGGCGATCCGTCATGATATGTTAATTTTAGCTGCAAAAAGTATGTATGTAATAGAATTACAAGTTATACTGGATAACAAATTATAACTCAAATGTTCAAATTTGCCTGTCTAATATCATAATAAAACTTACGAAAGCAGTATATTTTAATCCCGGTTTAAAATATTCCGATGTTCTTATGAGTTCCATCGTATATTTGTGTTTATGTAGCGTTATTTGTATCGAAGTATTTTGTCTTCTGGTAGTTAATTCCTCTTCCACCACCACATCAATCATTACGGGTCTTTCATATTCGTCAGTCAGTCTAACATATGCGTATAATACAATATATTATAATATATATAAAATATCTCATGATTTAAAATTTAAAATATCAAAAGAATAATATAACTTTACAATTTTTTACTCCAAACAGAAAACTTTTTACTACTATAATATTTTGAGAAGCAAAAAAGAATTTAAGACATTCTATATAATATTATACATGCTTGTAATATCATTAAATTATACATGCTTGTAATACCATTAAATTATACATGTTTGTAATACCATTAATATTATACATGCTTGTAATACCATTAATATTATACATGCTTGTAATACCATTAAATTTACCTTAATTCAGACAATATATCGAAATCGACCGTAACTTTCCCATTAATCGGTACTACTTTTCTCACAGGTTGTTGGAAAATCGGTTGAATAACGCCAGAAAAAATGTCTGGATAAACTGTTATCGTAGCTTCACCTTTTACTGGTTTTCCATAAGTGTACCTGAATTATGTCCACTTACAAATGAATACTTTTGGTCAAATTTTTTATATAAATATTGAAAAATCTTTACATGTAATTTAAGTAAAATCAAAAATGTCAAATAATTAATTGTTGATTCTTTGAATAATTACAAATTTTTTAAGATAGCTAAAAATTTATCATTAATCTTATCAAATCTATTTTCAAATTTGGTTCTAATCTAGAAATAAAACAAAATAAATTTATAAAAAAAAAATCTTTCGCAAAATTTTTCAAATCTCCTTTGTAAATTACTAAAATATAGTCGCTTACTTTGCGTGGACAGTTGCTGTAATTTTTGATTCTTTGAACTGTACATGTTTTGGCGAATCAATCGTCACTTCGAAATTTGGTAGAACGTATTCCGCAACTTCAAATTCCTTTTCAAACGTCTGATCACCTACATTAGCAATGAGTTTCCACTTGCCTAAGACTGGCGACTGCGATAATTCTAATTCACTGCCGAAGATACCGTGAGTAACTGGTGGTCGATTCCATTGTTTGATACGATTACCATCGCCATCCTGCAATAATTTTTTTCTTAACTTATTTTATTTGATGTTATTTATTTTCAAGCAAAATTGTTTGTTCATTGTCCTAAATATCAAAATTAACGCAACATGTACACTAAACTTCGTGCATTAATACATCCACACACACATACACATACACACACACACACACACACGCGCGCGCGCGCGCGCGCTCGCACATGCACGGAGAGAGCAAGAGAGGAAGGGAGCTAAGGAGGGCGAAGGGGGGGGGGGAGAGAAAGAGAGAGAGAGAGAGAGAGAGAGAGAGAGAGAGAGAGAGAGAGAGAGAGAGAGAGAGAGAACCATATACACATACTTACGATGATATATATGTCCGTTGGTCTCACGATACTTGGTCTCAGCCGCGAATCCAATATTATACAACGAAACATGACTTTGTGACCGGGTTTATAAATCGCCCGATCGGTTTGAATAAAGACAGAGTAACTTTTATGTACATATTCGACATCTACCGATTTATAAAAATCGATACCGGATAAGCCGCGTGCTATAAGTTTATACTTTCCTGGCGTGGTTTCGCCAATCTAACAGTAAACAGAATCAACAATATAAATGATAAATTAAGACAGATTGTTGATAGTTTTTATCTTTTTTAACAAACTATATAACTGTTATAAATTTATTTGTGGATTGTCGTAAACATTTATACATACATCTAATCTCAGAATCTGAGTAGAGTAAGGCTCAACAACTGCAGTCCGAGAAATATTGAATATTTTGCCCGTATCGAGTTCGCCACTCAGTTCAATGTATATCGCTGACGGCGTTGATACTGCAGTGACACTTGCCGCTACATTATATTCTGAATCAGGACGTACCACTTTTGGCGCAATGATCGTGTAATACCTTTAAGAAAAATTAGAATCTTTCTCATTGTACTCTTTTCGTTTTCTTGGAACTTATCAAAAACTATATCTATTGTTAGTATTGTTAATACTGAGAAACTATCCCATGTTACAGCACAATCGAACACATGTGCCCTTATTTGTAATTCAAAAACGATTTGTTATTATGAAATATCATGTGATCTTAATGATTTTGAAAATTTGTGTATGTCGATTATTACTATGTACTATTAAATATTATATTATAAAGTATGAAAGAAGATAATGAAAGCATTATAAATATATATATATATATATATAATAAATATAATACATATATATATATATATATATATATATATATATATATATATATTAACACAGTAATAATCGACATACACAAAATTTTTAAAATAATCATTAAGATCACATGATATTTCATAATAACAAATCGTTTTTTAATTATAAATATATATATATATATATATAATATATATATTATATTATATATATATATATATATATATTAAATTTATATATATATATATATATATAAAACTTATGTATATAAATTTTATTTTAATTATTGCAACTTTCTGATATCATATTATTTTAAAAATATAAATAATAAAATTATAATAAGTATACGCTAATATCTTGTCCTTACAATTATTTTCTACTTTTAAAAGTTTTCATGAAATGTTTCTATAATATTTCGAAATCATTTAACTATAATAGTTTTAAACTTTTACATGCACTAAAAAAATCTTTATTTATTTCAACAATCGTTTTATGTAAAATTTTTTTATCTTTTTCAAAAAAATAGATTTATTAAAAATTATATTTAATTAACGTGTATATTTGATGCGTTTTTGAATAATTATTTTTTCAATTTTTGGTAACATTTGATTTCTACTTACGATTCTGCGGCTATATTTGAGATTATTCCCGATATCAATAAAATGCCTAACCATTCCATGTTCCAAGAAAGACCTATAGTGAAGGAAAATCGAATGTATTTAATGTAATAAAGTGTGATTATATGAATGCACAATTAAAAACTTGAAAAGTGTTCAAAGATCTTCGAAAAATTAATATTTTTTATATGTACAAAATAATATCAATGCATTAACTATAACTTCAACATAATTTAGCTTATAATCTTCAATCTTCTTTTTTCAATAAAAAAAGAATATTTTTATGTTGTTCAGAAAAATATAAAATCATATAATATTGCAAAATATCAAAAGATTTGTGTTTTCCACAGAATTATCTTCCATACAATTATTTTTGCAATAATGAGAATAATTAATATAATTTTTTTTATGAACGTACAAGTGAAAATTTCAAAAGTAGTGATAAACACAAATGAACACATAAAAGTGAAGAATTTTAAACAATTACAAGTAATTAGATGCCATTATGTACGTAAGTGACACAATGCGCGCTGTATGCACAGATGCCCGTAATTATGTCGCCGTGTAGTTTCCTTTCTTTGCGAAAGCTTGTATTCCTTATAATACCGGTTTTTCCGGGAATCTATTATGTATACTCGTCATCATTAATTTTGAACATTCTGAATACGATAATTACTAGCCAAGAAGAAGAAGAAAAAAGGTGATGGATAAATATCGTAACCGATTATTCCTCGAATTAATAGTCTCTATACAGTCATGTTAAATTATGATGTTAGAGAGATTGAGAGAAAGAGAGAAACAGAAGCTGGGGAATTCCGACAAAGTATATGGAAATATTTTTTGCACATACATCCGCGTATTATATAACACCTCATATCAAACAAATTATTTATATTTAGTGAGAATTTTCAAAGTATTGTATTTGTAAAATTCAGCTTTATAAATTATTTTTATATTAATTATAGTATAATTAGTATAATTACTTAAAAGTATATCTATATAATATATCCAAATATTTTGCAAAAATATATCTCAATATTTTGCAAAAATATAAAATAATTAAATACCCATTATATATATATATATATATATATATATATATATATATATATACAACATTAAATCTCCACTATATATAAAATATATAGTGGAGATTTAATTATCATATATTGCAAAATTCTTATTATATTTTAGAAGTTTATTTCATTGAAACAGTACAACAGTACAAACGATATCACGTTTTGTATTTAACTCTATTAAACTTTAAACAAACATTGTAGAAAGATAAACTTAATCATGTCTTTCGATGACATAAAAAAGCAACAATATTTTTATCATAATTGTAGCCCGAAAATACAAAACAATTTCTTATCTATCTATTTTGCGATAACTACTTGAATTAATATCACTTTTATGTTTTGTGAATATTTCTTAATAATATAATATTTATTTAATTATTCGCATTAAGTCTAAGTTGTAAAATTATTATCTTTTGTCTTTTTTAGCAATAAATAAATTTAATTTACACAAAAAAAAGAAAAGAGAAAATGCAATTTTTTTAGAAATCAGTTTAAAATTTTTCAACGTTATTTTCGTTGATAATTCTTAGTTATTATATTTTTCCCATCATTTAAGTAGTTTTAAGTAGTTTCATTTTGATTTTTGAGGCAAAATCAAGTTTATTTAGGTTAAATTCAACTCTAAAATAAAATACAAAAAAATTTAGCTTATCTAATATTTCTCTTTCTCTCTTTTTCTTCTCTCTTTTGCAATAAAGTGATACGTGATGCTAAATACGGAGAATACTGCGAACGGAGAATATAAGATCGAATTACGTTCTTAACGCTGAGAATCTTGTAACATTAGTAGGATTTAATTGCATCTGACACTTTTGCACTGCTCCGTTTCTTTTGCGAAGAAAAATAAGACGTACATAGTCGTAAATATGTTCTCAACTTCTATGTTTGCAAGATGTTCTTGATCATATCTATTATATTAAAAAGATAGAAAATATTGTGTATATCATTCAAATAGATCATTTCACAATATATGTTGATAATTTTTAATTTTTTAATGTTTCGTTAAATATTTTTCGTAATACTTTATAACATTAATAACACAATATAACATATTGTATCAAAAAAAGATAATAAACAAGTTTTAAATACTTAATTAAAATACTTTTCACTAATTTTTCATATAATTTAACATTTTTAACATTTTTCATATAATAATATAAAAGAAACGATAATTTCCGTGTTTATGATTAAAAGAAAAGAAAGATTTGTCACGCATAACAAAAATTATGTTTTTCATCTAAAATTTTAAAGATACATAAAGTTAAATTAGAAAGTTGCTATATGTATTATAATTTTTCTCGATATTCTCGTCAAGAAAAGATCGACCTCAAATTGATTAAAGAATCTGTCATTAAAACAATGTGCGGGAAGTGGAACACATCGTATATGATAATAGAGCGAAATTCTCAGCACGAAAGTATTCATATTAGGCCATTCTACTTTCCACTTGTTTATTCCGTAAATTGGGAAATCGGTGGATCTCAATTCAGCAGTCTGTCGAACGTTCCGTCGATTAAATTTAGCCATCAGTGTGGTTAAAAGTCTGCAAATCACTAGCCGCAACGAAAGTATCGCGACCGATTCGTCGCTACGACTTTGGAACTTTCACCGACGGGGATTCAGGGCAATCGTGAATGAAAGAAAAGAAAAAAAAAAGAAAAAGAAAAGACGATTCCGGCTCATTGAAATGACCAGACGACCGCGATTTTGCGTTATCATTGTGAGGCTGCGAATAAGAAAAAGAAAAATTCCTCCTACGAGGACAGGCAAGGAAATCGCGTCATCGCACAAAATAATTCATCTCGGTGACTCACCTGGCCAGAGACGGAAGCGGACACCTTCCTCCGCTGCACCAAGAAAATCACGAACTTGACGACCGAGTTGGATCGCCGTAGATAGTTTTGTATTTCGTGTCTTCTGCGATGCAAAAGAAGAAAACACGGGGGTGGACGTTAAGTCGGAAAGTTGGAAAACTCTTGGAGAGTCCACACCTTGCTAACGGCTCAACGGTTAAGCAAGCACTGACGGCCACTACCAATCATGGCTGCAAGAAACCGGGCAGTGCAGGTTTTCCTTCCGCCTCCACTGTCTCTGGCGCACCGGGCCACAACGATCTTTACCGTTAGATAAAAATAACGCGAATAATACATCGGCTAGGACTTACAGAACTTTCATCGCAAAAGAATTCTACTTAAAAAGACATGATTTAATTAATTAATTAATTTATTTTTTTTAATTGTCCTTAATGTTGAATCTAAAAAGACATTATATAAAATAGAGTTTTGCATCGACAAGTGTGTTTTCATATACGTGAATCAAATTCAATTATCACGGGAAAAAATTTGGGATAGAATTAATTTTTGAAATGGATGTTTCTTCTTTCTTTTTTTATTTTTATTTTACACAAATTATAATTATATGTAATGTTTGCACACGCTTATCCGAGTTCAATCTCGTTTTCTGAATTGAATCAATGTGATTGCTCATAATTTTTATAGATAATTATTTTATAGATAATTGCATAACACAATACATGTTCCCTGCAAGATAACATGCGATTTTATATTATTAAACTGTTTTAAGATTTATTATAATAATATTCATCATATGCATCTATTTCCAATTATTTAATACCAATTATTTTAAGGATAAAGGTTCAAGATAATGTGTATGTGTTTATTTGTGGCCTAATCCTATTTTGATTCAAAATTTGAATGGTAATGAAATTCCAGTGAAATTCTAGTGGGCGAACATGGATACGATTAATCTTGACACATCCTGTGACGCTACACGGTGTAATCTCAATATCCTTGAATAGGCAACACCTGCAGCTTGTGGTGACTTTAACGCGTGTCCCGGTTAGCGAGAGTAGACGAGGCCATCGTGTATGTAGGCCAGCGGAGGTATTTTGTATTCTTTTTGGCGATATTTATTAGTATATCTGAAACTATTGAAAGATATTATGTGTTATATTGAGATTTCATATACTTTTGAATACAAACGCAGCTAATTTATAAATTTCGTCGTTACAATTTTTTCAAGCGACATTTTTCAGTGAGAAGTATTGCTACGGAGAAAGATGGATCATAAAAGGAGATCTAGCAAAAGATATAGCATTTTTTTAGATCATTATCTGGATTGTAACGAAATGCTTTATGAGAAGATTAGAAATAGGCTCAAGTTTAATATTATATATTTAAAAATTTTAATGAAAACTAATGATCAAGTTTTCTTTCCCAGGAAAATGATATTTATATAATATTTAAATAATATTTATATAAAAATAATATTTCATACATTATATTGAGCGAAATAATTGAGTTTAATTATTCAATAATTTTGGAATGAGTATTTGCAAGATTCGAAATATATTTGCAGATAATAATCTCTGCTTTATAAAGAATTGAATCTTTATAAAGTATTTGAATTTAAAAAAATTATTAATTTAAAAAATATAATGCGTAATGCTTTTAAATAATTTTCATTCTATATTTTTAATTGTATTGTTATTATATTTAATTTTAATGATTAATAATTTACTAAGTTATAGTTATTAAATATTATAATAACTCAATTATAATATTTAATTTACGTTTTTAATTAATACTAAGATCAAATCTCAATATAAATACAATTTTAAAAAATAGGACAATTAAGAATCCGCGCGGTAAGAAGTGCGCTAATATATTTTTAGAAATTTAATATAAAAACTTATTAACGTACTGGAATTAAGAAAGCTTTTCTCATTACTATCATATATATATTATCATTGAAGATCGCTCAAATTAGAGCCGAAACGTTTGATCTATTTTTATATTAATATATTAATATTAAATTTCTAAAAGTATCGGCGCACTTTTTACCACGTGGATTCTCAATTAGCCTATTTTTTAATTGTAAAACATTTTGACTCAAAGCAGCATAAAATTTCTAGTAAATATTTATAAAAAACATTTCATATTTGATTCAAGTTTGAATTTACTTGAAAGAATTTACTTCGATTTTTCAAAGTACTTATATAGGATTTATATACATTTTTATATACATTTCATTCAGATTCGGTTTAATTGAAAATATTGCTTTTATTTTTCGAAGTAATCTCAGAGAATTCAAAATTACGTAAATAGATTCAAATCTATTTGTTTGATTTTTAATCTCATCTTTAAATATCAGATCATATGTTGTAGGCAATTTCACACTGTTTAACGTAATATTTTAAAAATAAAATAAATAAAAAAATTGATCTTTTGATTAAACTTTGTAAAGACAACATATTTGACAAGCAATATTGCGATGTTGTATTAAATTGAAATGTTTTCTGTAAATGATAAAAAACATTTTCGCTCAAGATGAATCTTCGTTATTGAGAAGAAAAGAATTTTGTTAAAGTATTAAGTATAGTAAAGTATTAAATATAGCAACCAGTAGCACAACTAAAATATAGTACCCTAATGTTAAATAGAAGATTCGTAATCCTTTATCACTTTATCATTATTATAATAAAAAGTTTTATTATTAATTCTTTGATACAATATACAAGATAAATACAGTATAAATAAAGATTAGAATAAGCGAAATAATAAGCCTATTTAGAAAAATATATTTTTCACATAGTATTGAAGTGTTGGAGAAAGATTCAAGAAGTTTTAAAATTCTAATAGACTAAACACTAAAATAAAAGTTTGCATTAAATATTAAGGTATTCATAAAGAAAACTATTTGAAAAAAGGTAAAATTGAAAGGTTTCAAAATCATAAACGATCTTAAAATTTCAAAGTAAAAATTGCAGCATATAATATTATACATTGTGACTTCTCTTTTACGCAAGTCATGCATTAAGAATAATAGAATTATACATAAATATAATTGGTTACAGAAACATGGCGCTTTTTCAAATGTACATGATGTAAAGTATTGTTTTTTAATCGTTACTTTGAAAAATATATACCCTAATTATATACCCTAATTATATACCCTACATAAATATGTACCCTAAATATATACTAAGCACATGATATTATTCGAATATTCTACACTTGTATTGAAAGTGAACTGTAGTGAACTGTGGTCATACATACTATTGCCTAATGTATTAGAGAACATTCATATGATATCTTGATGATATATCATTTTTCGTACATCCTTCAGCTCATCTTCAGAATATACCCTATCAGCACATGATCTCATACGAATATTCTATATTTATACTGAATGTACTGTGATTATACTGAAGATACTAAGATTATTCGTATAAAATCTGTGTAGAATATCATTCGTATTTCAAGTAATAAGATGACATCATTATGATGATGTTTTAAGATTATTTTTCCTTATTCGACGTCAGTGTACTTAATAATAACGTAAAATAAACGTAATTTGTCACAAAATATTATGTTATAAATATATCGTCATTTAATCATCATTTTTAAAAATTAAATAATGAAATAACATTGTTAATTATTATCTTCCTTAATTAACTGTAATGTATAAATAAGAAAAATATTTCTTATATTTAATACAATTATTAACAAATTCATAAACAAATAAACAAAATATATTCAACAATTTATAAACAATTTTTATAATAAAAATAATTCTCAATAAACACAATATAGATTTACGGCTCTATATATATATATATATAATTTAATTATTTACAAGAATTACATATACAATTAAGATTTTAAAATTAAGACTATTTACATGACAATATAGTAATATTCATTAACCGGATCTACTATATTTTAAGTCAAAATTCAGTGTTCACTTATCCATATCATTATTTCAGTTGCAGGTTTCATCCCATTACGAAGTTAAGCAGCATCGAGCAGGATCCCAAGTAGGATGGGTGACTGTTTTAAAAACATGCAATGATACAAGATAAAAAATGTTTCATTACTTTCTCTCATTTTTTTTCATTTTTTTCACTTATTTTCCGTAAGATATGTCACGTATATTATATATTTTTGCGATCTATATGGCTGTCTGGGATACACTTATGCATGCCCTACATGATATACTTTTTAAACTATTTTCATCCTATGGCCATACTGCGGGATATTCTCCAGGATGTTCTACATACTAGGGATTATGTTAGTGAGCGGTAGTAACGACCTAAGTATATTTCACAGTATGTCGCAGTACGTATTTCGAATGTTCGGAGAACATCTCGAATATACTTGTATAATATCCCGTGGAACGTTCTCGGAATAAACAAGTGCTATTAGGGTAATAGCACATGATATCATTTGAATATTCTACACTCATACTGAAAGTACTATATGTACTATTGCCCAATATACCAGAGAACATTTATATGACATCTTGATAATATATCATTTCTTGTATATTATTAAGCTCATCTTCAGAATATATTAAGATTATTCGTAAAATCTGTGTAGAAAAACATTTGTCGTATCTCAAGTAGCAAGATGACGTCATTATGACGATGATTTAAGATCATTTTTCATCATTCGACGTCAGTGTACTAAAAAAATGACGTAAAATAAACGTAACAATTGTCAACAATTGTAATTAATATACGTGTTCCATGAGATGCTATGAAATAAAAGGAATGGCAGGTGGCAGAGAATGGCAGTAAGCAAAATCGGCCGAAAAGTCCAAACCGACCGCAAGCTTCTGCCATAATAAATGCAAGCTATATGCTTTTGAGGCTTATCTATGCAATAAAAGTTATTGCGTAACCATAATGAAAAGTGCATGCTTAAGCTTTTTATACTTGCAATTAGTAGAATATCTTATATCTAATGTAATTTACATTACAAATTTTTAATTTACTTTTCCAAAATATAGAAATATTTCTGAAAAATTACTATAATATTTGTTGTAAAATATCAAGAAAGATTTTCGATGTATTGCTTGAAATGTTTTATGGAAGATTTTTGGAATATTCTAAATTTTATAAAAGATTTCATAACTAATAAAAAAAATGTCGTGAAATATTTGTAATATAATGCAGAAATATTTATAGAAATATTTTGTGAAAGATTTTTTATACATTTTTGAAATATTTCATAAAACATATTTGAAATATTTAAAAATATTTTGTGAAAGATTTCATATCAGTCTATTAGAAATATTTCTTACAATATTTGTGCAAGATTTTTAAAATATTTTTGTGAAATATTTCTATGTAATATTTTAAAATATTTTACAAATATTTAAAAAATATTTTTGACATATTTTATTGAAATATTTCAGAAAATGATTCACAAAGAATATTTCATGCTGTGTGGGATTATTTCATTATTTATTCATTAAAAATGATTTAAAAATGATGATTAAACAATATATTTATGATAATATATTTATGATAATATTTTGTGACAAATGTTACATTTATTTTACATCGTTTTTTAATATACTGACAAAAATTGATCTTAAATAATCATCATAATAATGTCATCTTGCTATTTGGGATACATAGATTTTATACGAATAATCTTAATATATTCGATATGATTACAGTACATTCAGTATAAATACAGAATATTCGTATGATATCATGTACTGCTAGGGTATATTCGGTATATTCTGGAGATGAGCTTAAGAATATACGAGAAATGATATACCATCAAGATGTCATAAATGTAGTATATTAGGCAATAGTACGTATGATCACAGTATTTTCAGTACGAGTATAGAATATTCGAATGATATCATGTACTATTAGGGATATTACCATTTAATCAAAATTGTATTATTTAATCAGGGAATGTTGTTAATTTTTATTCATATTTCTATTTTATTTTCTTATTTTATTTTATTATATTATGTGTATGTATGATTAAATGTACATACATCAATTGCTTAGGATAATATATGTATATTTGTAAGTGTACCCTAATAGCATGCGTCTATTCTGAGAACGTTCCACGGGATATCATACAAGTATATTTGAGATATTCTCCGAACATTCGAAATATGTACAGCGATATACTGTGGAATGTACTTAGATCGTTACTACCGCTCACTAACCCAATCTCTAGTATGTACTGGAGAATATCCCGCAGCCGGCCATAGGATGAAAATGGTTTAAAAACAGTATATCATGTAGGGCATGCATAAGAGTCCCAAACAACCAATATAATCAACATAACAATCAATATAAATCATGAAAATCTATAATATATGTGACATCTCTTACGGAAAATAAGTGAAAAAAAATTTTAAAAAATGAGAGAAAGTAATGAAACATTTTTTATCTTGTATCATTGCATCATGTTTTTAAAACGGTCACCCATCCTACTTGGGATCCTGCTCGATGGTACTTAACTTCATAGTGAGATGACACCTGCATCTGAAATGATGATATAAGTGAACGCTGAAGTTTGACATAAAATATGATAAATCCGGTTAATGAATATTATTATATTACTATATTGTCATATAAATAGTTTTAAATTTAAAATCTCGGTTGCGTATGTAATTCTTGTGGATAATTTAATTACGTATATAGATGCGTGAATCAATATTGTGGATAATTTAATTATATATATAGATGCGTGAACCAATGTTGTGTTTAACGAGGATCATTTTTATTATGAAAATTATTTATAAATTGTTGAATATATTTTATTTGTTTATGAATTGTTGAATATATTTTATTTGTTTATGAATTTGTCAATAATTGTATTAAATTGTATTATGAGAAAAATTTTAAAATTATTAAAAATGGGAAATATTTTTCTTATTTATATATTACAATTAATTAAGAAAGATAGTTTAATTAATTATGTTATTTCAATTAATAATGTTTTTTCATTATTTATTTATTAAAAATGATTAAAAATTTTAACGATTAAATGCCAATATATTTATGATAATATTTTGTGACAAATGTTACGTTTATTTTACGTCGTTTTTTAGTACACTGACAAAAAATGACTTTAAGTCATCGTCATAATGTCGTCATCTTGCTACTTGGGATACATAGATTTTATATGAATAATCTTGGTATATTCGATATGTCACAGTATAAATACAGAATATTTGTATAATATCATGTGCTGCTAGGATATATTCGATATATTCTGAAGATAAGCTTAAGAATATACGAGAAATGATATATCATCAAGATGTCATATATGTTCTCTAGTATATTAAACAATAGTACGTATGATCACAGTACGAATGTAGAATATTCGAATGACATCATGTGCATCATTAGGATAATTAGAAATGAATATTTATAACTTGTATATAAATCTCGAAAACTATATGTCTTTTTGCTGAAAGATTGCCGTAAACGTGTGACATTTCATATTATCAACACTTAGCATTGAACTACAATTAAAAATCTTCATGTTTGAAGATATATGTGACAACGGATGGAAATCATTATATATGTTTTGTTGCTGTCATGTTTTCATCATGATGCTCAAAATGAAACGATTAATCATTGTTGATGACATGTTGTTGATATATTGCTGATAACATAACATACTAGTATTGCTGACCTTTTGCTCTTAAAATTTCGTCAACTGATTGCGTCCATAAACAGGTATATTGTTTTATTAATTACGTATCCTATTTCGATGTCAGCAAATATATGGCAAATATATAGTAACACATGCAATGTGTATTAGTTCGCTCAATATGCTATATCACTACTTGGCTATCTGGGAATAGTACATATGACCACAGTATTTTCAGTACGAGTGTAGAATATTTGAATGATATCATATGCTATTAAGATACTGAGTATATTACTTAGTATATCGTAGTACGTATGTCGAATTTCCTGAGAATATTAGCAATATATTGTCATTCTCCGAAGATTCTCAGATGCTCCATTGATATTCTCCGAAGATTCTCAGATGCTACTTGTTCTGTAAGGAAGAAAATAAATATATATTTGAACAAAAGCAAGATAGAAAATTTTAGTGCATCCCAATGTAAGAACAAAAAACATATCTAGAATCTAGGTTTGCGCAGATTTACTCGCGTAAATCATTAAAATCCCCAATGAAATTAACGAGCTAGATATAATCCACAGGTATAAATGTAATTCACAGACAAGCTATAAACAGTCATATGTATAGGATATTTAATATTTCTATTATATTCATTCCTGCTTTTTTCATGATGAAATAATCACATGAGACGCCGAGATCAAAGATATTGACACAAAGTGACTATATTGGTTATATTGTGAATATTATAATTTAAAGAACGACCCCAGTCAGCAAAATGTTAACAGAATGTCGACAAACTGGCAACAGATTTAATCAGAAAATGCAAACTGACTTCATCTGAGATTTCATTCTGCTTACATTCTATTGACAGAACCTGTTGATATTCTGTGTTAGCAGACTGGCAGCAGAAATTGAGTAGATCCATCAAATTATGTCACGCAAGTCCTACTCAATTTCTGCCGCCAATTTGACGGCAAACTGCAGGATCTGCTCGATTTCTACTGCCATTCTGCTGGCACAGAATGTCAACAGAATGTCCTGTCAGGTTTCTGGCAGCAGTTTGCTAACATTATCAGATATTACAGAATCTGTTAGCAATCTGTTGGCTTTCTAACATCAGAAATTTAAAACAGACTTTGCGCATAATCTGTCCTTTCAGGTTTGACTATTGGAGACAATATCAGAAATAAAGGTATCTAATCATGAGAAATAGATTGCGTTCAACGAATACAACGGTAAATAATTTGTTAACATAATTAGTCTAAATTTAGAGATTTAATAATAAAGATTAAGGCTCGGTTCTCTCGCGACACGATATGAGTTGTATGACGTCAGAGGCGAGAAATGACATGTAAAATGTTTCTTGCGCTGTATAGCTTTATCGAGAAGAATCCGATAGCATACAACGTTGATTGGCCAATTAAACATAAAATTTTCTGATTGGTGATCCATTGGAAAATTCCTAAGCAGTGGCTAATGTGTATGGATGTGTGCTATCGCACTGTGCTAACGAAACCCTCCCGCTTTAGGCTGGTATTATATTTGTCGTACGACAAATTTTTCAAGCATCTTGATTGATTGCAGGATAGAAAGTTTCTAGAGACTCAAAAATTTCTCTATTCTGCAGCCAATACATTTGAAAAATTTGTTGTCCGACGCATGTAATAGCACTCTTATCTTGTACTTTTCTCTTAAAAACATGATATTTTTGTACTCTTAACTTAAAACTCGTAAAAAAATATTAGAGAGTAAGATATTTGTCCAATAAATCATGTAAAGGTGTAAAATAATTCTTGAAAATTGGCTGTTTTCCAGTTAGGACACACTGTGTGAAATGTGTGAAATGTTTGCAGTTTTATCATAATTATAATAATTTTAGTATAAAATATGCAAAATATTTGTGTTAATATAAATAAAGATTAATATAAGTAATAGTATAAGAACCATTTCATTCTATGTTTATGTTTCATAATTTTATATAAGAGTTTTTGCAAATTAAAATAAAATAACATGAATAAGTATAACTACTTTTTTTTACATTATACATTATTAAAATTTGAACAATAAATTAATGAATGCATAATAGGTACGAATAACAGAATCAAATTATGGAAAATAATAAAAGAACAATGTTAAAAAGTAGAAAAATGTTGAAAAATGATTAAAATTTATAATACATCTATTTAGTTCTATACTTCAATTTTATTGCATAGATACTTCACATTGTGGTATTTCTTTCTTGTTACATATATAAAATATTTTTTTTTGTTTTTACATCTGTATTTTAGTTTTATTAGCTTATACTTGTATGATCTTTGTATTATTTTTTGTTTTGAGTTCTTTTTAATTTTGATAATATTACATATTTTATATTTTTGTTATATTAAGTATAATATGTATAGTAAAACGTAATAGTTTATTAGTTTATCATAAAAGGCTGAAAAAGGAAAAAGGTTTTTTATTAGATGTACAAAAGCTTTAGATTTCATACAACCGAAATAACAATTTAAATTTTATATATCTTCCCGCCTTTTTGCGGTTTTAAAGCGTTGACATTTGGCCTTCTAAAATGCCATACGGTTTGGCGTTTGATGCACATAACCTCAAAAATCAGTAGTGTTCATGATGGCAATAACAAAAGAGCATATTCGATTTTCCATCCACTTCGCGTTTCATCTGAAGAAAAATGCTGCTGAAGCCACTGCAATGATTTGTGCTGCATATGGAGAGAACGCTGTAAGTCATACTACATGTAAAAGATGGTATCAAAAATTTCGCCAAGGAGATTTCAGTCTTGAAGATGAACCGCGTGCTGGAACCGCGCGCCCTCAAAAGATTGAAACGGACGAATTGCAAGCATTGCTGGATATAAACTCTGCGCAAACTGAAAAGGAGCTTGCAGAACAGCTTGGCGTTACGCAGCAAACCATTTCCGTACGTTTACATACGATGGGAAAGATTCAGAAGGAAGGCAGATAGGTTCCGCATGAATTATCCGAAGACAACAAAAATCGTCGGCGTGACACTGCACTCACTTTGCTTTCAAAGTTCCGGAAAAAAGATTTTCTGCACAAAATCATTACAGGCGATGAAAAATGGATTCTTTATGATAACCCTAAACATAGAAAATCATGGGTTGACCCTGGTCAACCTTCGATATCGACGCCAAAGCCCAATATCCACGCCAAAAAGGTTTTGCTCTCTGTATCTGGTGGGATTGGTGGGAAAGGTGTGTTGTATTACGAGTTGTTACAACCGGGTGAAACAATCACGGCAGACCGCTACCAACAACAATTGACCAATTTGAGCGATGCATTAGAAGAAAAGAGGCCATTTACTGGCCAAGAACGTCGTAAAGTGATCTTGCTTCATGACAATGCTCGACCACATGTTGCGAAAGCAACTCAGGATCATATCTTTGCATTAGGTTGGGAACTTCTCCCGCACGCGGTGTATAGCCCAGACATGGCGCCTGCCGATTACTACCTATTCCGGTCGCTGCAGCATCATTTGGTTGATACACATTTCGTGAGATTTGAAGAGATACGAAAATGCATTGATGACTTTATCGCTTCGAAGTCAGTGAGCTTCTATCAAGGAATTCGCAAGCTATCCGAAAGATTGCAAAAGGTCATTGATGCAAACGGGGAATATCTCGCTGATTAATATTTTTTTGTTTGTGAATAAATTGAATTTTACAATATTTTTTTAAATTGAATTTTACAATATTTTTTTGCTTGTGAATAAATTGAATTTTACAAAAAAAAGCTCAGAACTTTTTTGTACATCTAATATTATCTTTCTTAATTAATGTATACATAAGAAAAATATTTCCCATATTTAATACAATTATTGATAAATTCATAAACAAATAAACAAAATATATTTAACAATTTATAAACAATTTTCATAATAAAAATAATTCTCATTAAACACAATATAGGTTTACAGCTCTATATATATATATATATATATATATGTGTAATTTAATTATTTACAAGGATTGCATATGCAATCAAGATTTTAAAATTAAGACTATTTATATGACAATATACTAATATTCATTAACTCGATCTATCATATTTTATGTCAAAATTCCGTGTTCACTTATATCATCATTTCAGTTGCAGGTTTCATCCCATTATGGAGTTAAGCAGCATCGAGCAGGATCCCAAATAGGACCGTTTTAAAAACATGCAATAATACAAGATAAAAAATGTTTCATTACTTTCTCTCATTTTTTTTACTTATTTTCCGTAAGAGGTGTCACTATAGAGGTGTATATTATAAATTTTCACGATCTATAAGGCTGTC
Organism: Pogonomyrmex barbatus; assembly: GCF_055798465.1. Classification (NCBI taxonomy): domain Eukaryota; kingdom Metazoa; phylum Arthropoda; class Insecta; order Hymenoptera; family Formicidae; genus Pogonomyrmex; species Pogonomyrmex barbatus. The sequence continues at coordinate 2,203,060 of NW_028297120.1, forward strand.
TGGGATACACTTATGCCCTACATGTTATACTGTTTTTAAACTATTTTCATCTATGGCCATACTGCCGGATATTCTCCAATACATACTAGGGATTAGGTTAGTGAGCGGTAATAATGGTCTAAATACATTTCACAGTATATCGCAATACGTGTTTCGAATGTTCGGAGAATATCTCAAATATACTTGTATGATATTCCATGATACGTTTCTCAGAATAGACGAGTGCTATTAGGGTATGTGCTATTAAGGTAGTTAATGAAAGTTACTATATTGTCATATAAACAGTCTCAATTTTAAAATCTCGATTGCATGTAATTCTTGTAAATTTATTACATATATAAAGTGAATATATTATGGTTAATAAGAATCATTTTTCTTATGAAAATGGTTTATAAATTGTTATGTATATTTTGTTTATTTGTTTATAAATTTGTTAATAATTGTATTAAATATGCGAAATATTTTTCTTATTTATATATTATAGTTAATTAGTTAATTAGGGAAAGATAGTAATTAATAATATTATTTCATTATTTATTAATTAAAAAATGGCTTAAAAATAACGATTAAATGACGAGATATTTATGACGATAATATATCGTGACAAATGTTATGTCTATAGAATATACGCGCACGATAGAAAGGCGTACTCATTTCCGTATCTCTGAGTATAACCTAGAGAATATATGCGTGCGATGAAAAAGCGTATGTACTGCTGCATAAATCCTGACAATACACGCGCACGAAAAAAAACCGAATGATACTGTCAGTGATGTTCTAGCGTGGATCTCAGTACGTTACAGATAATCACAGTACAAGCAGTATGAAAATGAGATGATTCGTAGTATGTCGCGTGCTGTTAGAGTCCTTCAAAGCGACCAGCGAACTCTCTTAAATGGCTTCTATGGACTCAAAACGGCGTCCACGAAGTGACTTCTTCAATCGAAGGAATAGGAAAAAGTCACATGGTGGCATATTTGATGAATATGGTGTTTGTGGAACGATATTTGTTTGATTTTTAGTATTACGTCCGGCGGATTTCACGATTCTTCTCTCTTTTCGGAGCGAACGGGCGAACTCCGATACAGCATAAAAAATATCATTTTGTAAACTAAGATAATTTTTACTTTAGCTCTGTGGACGCCAGTCTGCTGAACACGTGAATCTCAGACTGTTGAGGGCTCGCTTTTCGAACTAACAAATAAACTATAAACCCGATTGAATTGCAACTAAGTTAAGATAAGACTTGAGTCATATGCCGAACGTAAAGAAATCCTTAGTGCACTGGCGACGACGGAAAATCATAAATCGCCCGAGTAGGTATCTGTTTTCCCTCAGGGAGACTGCGTATTCGAATAGCCGCCTTCGTGGCGTCGGTTATTTAATCCACCAACTACCCATTCGGCCACAAATATTTAGATAATGCCGTGTTGATAAAGACCCACCACCTAACTATTATCCCTAAAAAAATCTTCCTCGTACCAATCAAACTCTTTTTCCAAAATTCTGAACTATGATAGGCTAACTTCCCCCACATTCCTAATGACTCGCTAATTTCTATTCATTAAAGACTCGCGAGATATTCTTAATTCCCGAACTGAAACTCCACCTCGCGACAGCTTTTTATCAGGATCCTCCCCGGAGGAAAGGCACTTCGAAAACATACTTCGCACTTGTTCTTTGACCGACAGTTTTCACGCGTTTTGATCCGTTAGTTTTTTCGAACAATCTTAAATCTTTTTTTTGGGTATTCGTGTACCTGCCCGTCCGTCCGCATTCGCTTTTAACTCTCAGCTTAGTTTTGTCGGTTCTCGTCGAAGTAATCGCAGATTCAGTATTAATATCGAGTCTTATTTAAGTATTAATATCGAGACGAGTGAATAAAATTAAACTTGTAATTTCTTTCAATTATTGTTTATTTCTAAACGGGAATGTTTTTTTGTGTGCCCCTTGATTCTTCTGGAGCATCCTGCAGAGAACCACTGGCAGCTGCTCCCTACCCCCGTTTGTCTCTTGTCGATCTACCTGCAATGACATTTCTTGTTATCAACAGTAAGTTGCATGGATTAATATGATCTACCAATCATCACTTAAATATCGATTGTTCCTCCTTGCTCCCCTCCTCCTTACTTACCTTTCTGAGCCTACTGTCCTTAAAGTCTAAGGTCTTAACACTTTTACACTTACATAATTGTTTGTTTAAAATATTTTATTTTTTTGTGTTCAATTATTTATACTGTAAAAACCGGGCATGGCTCTAAATATTTTAAATATTTATTGTAGAGTTTTACCCCGAACTGCCATGCCCGACGACCTCCGCACTTTTGTAACACCCGCGTGCTACATTTACATGCAATTTTTTTCCACTCTCATGCGCCCATTCGAAATAATATACGAATGATATACGAAATGATTAACCGTTATCATTACCGAGTAATCACTATGCATACTATTTCTCCTTTACATTAAATATTTGATTTTTAATTTTATTCGTTACTTTAGTTAATTAAATGATTACTTTAATGATAAATCAATTTATTCATTAATAATTTAACCCTCTCGTTACGCTCGTTCCCGCCCGTTTTCGGAGATCGCATATGGTCCTATCCCAGGCAAAAGAAATTAAATTCTCTTGCCTAAATTAACGGACCGATATATGTCACGCAATCGGAGTCATAGCGTCTTTTTCAAGACGTTGACTCGTATCAGCTGACCTGTACGGTGCGTTCGACTCGCAGACACGCTCCAGAGCGGCCACCTGCGAGAGAATATTTGGTGCGTCCTTCCTTATCCCATCCCTTCGACCTTTAACTAATAATTCCGAGATCTAGACATAACGTTAGCAAAAAATTGGCGAATAATTATTGCGATGTGCGATGGTGCGTTATCGTGATGCCTAAATTATTCTTCAAAATTGATTGAACTGATCCGAATGATATTCTAGTCCAATGTCTACAATGTCTCTAATATTTAATCGGCGATTACTCAGTACAAGATCTTTGATTTTATGAATGTTTTCTTCATTGATTGACGCGAAGGTCTTCTTAAACGAGATTCATCTTCAACTGCTTCTCTACCATTACTAAAGTCTTTGTACTTGTAAACTTGTAAACATTTTTTTTTGACATCTTCGTCGTACCACTTTCTTAACATTTTTAATGCATCAGCACAAGAAATTTCATTTTTAGACAAAATTTAATGCAAATTCTTTGCTCAATGAATTTATCCATTTTAAAAAATTGCCGACAAAAATTTTTAACAATTATAATAGAAAAAATGCTATAATTTCTAACTTAACAAGTGAAATGATTTGAAACTTCTGTCAGATGTTAAGGACAGTCATACCAAAACAAATGGTGAAAAAACAAATGGTTATATCAATTCGTAAAGCGCGCGAATTTTTAAAACAAGTCATCTTACTTTTTGATCATAGTAGTACAATGAGGAGGATAAATGAGGTCCTTTTTCGATATAGCTAGAGAGTCTTACCTTTAGTAAAAGTCTAGCCCTTTAGTAAGAGTCAGAAACTCGATTTTGAAATGTTTCAATTGGTCCGCCATTTTTTCTCTAATTTAAGAGGAGGTAGTTTCAGCACAAGCATATGAAATGATGGAACATACATAACCTCAGAAAAACTTACAAAACATATCGGTTCGAATATTATTCAGGCAGATTCTATTTTCCGTAGATTGTGACACAATTCTTTTTTTTTAATAAACTTTTAATATTATAAAATTATTTTTAGATTTGTAACGCCTTTATAAAAATCGAATGCTGAAAGTGATCTCCATCGAGAGAATAGGACCATCATCTCTCTGGAGTACCGGTCGTGGAGATTCGAAAGAATACATGTATATATGTATATTGTAATATATGTATATATATATATATATATATATATATATATATATATACATATATGTATGTATATATATATATATATATATATATATATATATATCATTTTATTGTTGACGTGTTATTCTAAACACGTTATTTGCGATAAATATCATCACATGCCTCGGTAGTCAAAAGGATAAGATGCCTGCCCGGTAAGCAGGAGATCCAGGTTGGATTCCTGGCTGAGGTGGTATTTTTTCGCAAAAATAATTGCAAGTTTTCACGACTGGTTCGTGGTCGGGCCCCGCCGTGACGCATACCCTCCCTTCTTATTTGGGAAAGTGATTGATTATTCAATTTGAATATTAAAAGCAATTATTTAGTGCTTTTAATATTCAAAATAAGTAATTTCTAGTATTATATTAATAATTACATTTTTGTAACAGTGATGTAACATGTAACCAATGATAAATACAAAATGATATTTTCATTATTGGATGAACAAGGAGGAAAATAAATAAAGTTTAACAGTTTATTTTAATTTATTTTATTGCATTATGCATTGTTATTGACTTACTGTAATCATAATATTTATGTTTAATAATTCTTTTTTTATTAGATATCCTTATTTATAAACTGCAAATCTGTTTGCTATTTTTATATTTAAATTATGACATTGCAAGATGTGACTATTACTTAAAATATTAAGAAACTTGTTAACTAAAAACTTCTTATTATTGCGAATAGATTTTTGGATATTTTTTGAATATATATTCTAGTTTTTTTTAATATTTTGAATGTTTGATTATTAACAAAAAATAAAGTGTTATCTTTGTAACTTCTTAATCGTATTAATTTTGCATGTCGTGAAAAATTTCGATTTGTAGAATCTACACTATTAATACATCTCACATAGAACAAAACCCTCCAGTAGATGTCCATTAGATGTCATGGATATTCGGAATATCCATTAGATGGCCATTAGATTTCTAATAGATGTCCACAAGAAATCCACAGTTCCGCTTCATGGAATGGAAGTCTATGAGACTTCTATTAGACGTCTTCCATAAACGTTAGACGTTAGGTGGATCGCTACTAGAGGATCCATGGAGTCTCGGTAGACGACCCAGAACAAAAACCTCTAATAGATGTCCATTAGAGGAGGTTTGTAACTTCCATTAGACGTCCATAAACCCTCCAGAAATCTTCTACAGAAAAAGTTAATAAAAAGAATTTTTTATGATGCTGGACGAAAATATTTCTTCGAAGGAACAAAGCGCACATACATACGTAACGTGCAATGGAACTAATGAAATCTTTTTTTATCTCGTAAACGATCGGTAACGTCACATAATTTTTCCGAGGGTCATCCATCCTTGCAATATACACGGTCGAGCTTGCTTCACCTACGTGATCGGCTGAAATCAAATACTAAAACAATAGTATAATTAAACTTAGAATTTTGATGTAAAAATATGACAGATCTTCGATCAGTAAATGTTATCATATTGTCATAAGATTCAAATAGTCTCAATGTCAATGTCCTGATAGCGTGTGTAATTTTTGTAGATAATTTAATTATATACATAAAGAAAAATTATATGTTACATGTTATATGTGAAGATTATATGTTATATTTAATATCATGTTCCATGTGGGTAGTGTTTATAAATTTCCATATATATATATATATTCTATTTACTTATTTATAGTTATATATTTATATTTATTGATCATATTAAATACGTGAGATATTTCTCTTATTTGACAATATATGTTTTCTTGTATTTGATATTGTAAGAATTAGACGACCGTAAGCGGTCATGAAAGAGATTCGGAATATAAACACTAACAGAGAGGAGCCGTCGTGGTCGTGCAGACTAAGTGTCGGATTGGTAGACGAGGGATCCCGAGTTCAAATCCAGTCGGTCTCCGTTAATTTTTTCCGAATCTAATAGATATCTTTCAATATAATTATTTATATACAATAAAATATAAATAAATAAGATACATGCAATAAATTTTTAATTTATTTATAAGTATATATTTTCAATTTTTATTATAAATTTTTATCAGAAAGTAATCATCTACAAAGGATCTAAAATCTCCAATTAAGCTCTATATATCATCCATAAAAGTTTCATGACATATGTAATTTATCCATACAACCTCCATAAGACATCTAATGGAGGTTTGGTATAGCTCCATTAGTGTCACACAACACAAGGATTGGGTATGAAGTTTTCGCTGATCTTTTCATTTTGTTACAAATATAATTTTGTATTGTTTTCGTAATTAGTTCTGTGATAATGGGGGGGATTCGCCCCCCCAACCCTCCCACCAGGGGACCCTCCGACCAAGAGGTTTCGCTCCCTGGATCCCTGACGAGGAGCTTCGCCCCCTCGACCCCCGTTCGGGAGGCTTTGCCCCTCGGAACCCCTCCTATCATGCGTACAGAGTCACAACACATGCTCAGTTTGCTGCATTACATCGCTATGACAGATTTCCTAACCAAAAAAGTTGTCAACAATATTATAAAAAATGTCATATTATATTTATTTATATCAGTTAAATTTAATATCAATAAAATATTATCTTTTATACAATAAAAAAGTTTTATTACATTTTAATTATTCGAATATAAATTTATGTATAAAATTGTCTCTTTACTTATCATTCAAATAATCGGCTCAATTTCTATTGGAAGGTACGATGCGTGCAATTATTCACGCAGTTATCCGTTCGAAATTTCGATCACGTGCAAGCAGATGAGAAAGCAATGGATGTGTGGCGGTCCCCCGCTCACACAACTAATACCTAGCAGAAACATACACGAAAAAGAACCGTGGCCCGCATGGCGCAGTGGTAGCGCTCGAGACTCATACATCGGAGGACCTAGGTTCGAATCCCACCGCGGCCAACATCTTTTTTCCGTCACCAAAATTCTACATATCGTGGACAACGCTCCTCCAACACCAAGCCGCCACAGATGCATAAAACGTCCCAGATGCGCACATTTGGACACTTACATCAGCCAATGCAGGAATTTTGGAGTGAGCCACCTATCAAAAATTTTTTTATTTAATCGATCAATCGGCAATGTGTCCGATTGGACCTCATCCCACAAAACACTGCGTAAACAAATGCACTTATTGGATGCCTTCCCAGTAAGTTTATTCTCTAATTTCTTAACGACAGTTTCACTAGCTAATGATGTCATTATGCAGCTTTTTTTCCACATATTATACCTACGCAACGACAACGTAATGATACAACACTGTCGTTAACAAGTTAGAGAATAGACCTACAGCTACAGAACACAGTGATACATTGTGTGACATAGTAAATCTGTTCTTTTTGGCTGAACTGGTTGTACTAGTTCACAGTTTATCTTTTTTTCTTACACTGGAAAAAAAACAGTATTACATAATATCGATTTGTAGCTGAAACTCTTTAGCTTTTTTATTTCATCATCCGAGTACAGGACAATCATTTAACGAATTTTTTCAGTTATACTAACTCCCATAAGATCATCGATGTTAATGATTTTATATATTGTCGGTGGTAAGTTTACAATTTTACTTTATTTAAAATTATTTAATTTTATTAATCAGTTAAATAATTTTTATATAGAAAATGATATCCGCTTCAGTGATACCAAATGCAAAAATGTTGGTATCCATGAAGTGATACAAAACAACGTATACAGCATTTTAGTGTGTACGATTGTGTCGATTCGTAGCATAGTTAGAAAGTACTGGGTTGTACACTAAGTGTTACACAGTATCGCTTGTGTACGTTGTTGGAAAGCACCCTATGTGATGGCTAGACTTTTACTAAAAGGTCTCTAACTAGGAGTAGGGTCACATATCTTTTCAATATCTCGATTTTGAAACGTTTTGATTGGTCCGTTAGATTAATAATCAATCATTTTTTCTCTAATGATGTATTAATGTCACGTGATATCGATCATAGCACCTAGCGATCGTTGAGCTCGTTTTCGGCATTTTTTCTTTTATTTTTATTATAAAAAGAAAAAGATAAGGAGAAATTATATATTCTACAATATTTTTTGGATGTAATTGCCGAACATAAATCTTTAAAATATTGTAATCATTCTCAGGATTGTAAACTATTCTCGGAATTTCCTACTCAATCAAATGTTGATATGTCATACGTATTTCAAAAAATAGAAGAATTAAATTATATAGAAAATAGCGTTTTATCGCTGGTTACATAATAACGAGTATTAAAAAAAAAACAATTTTGTGAGCAATGTATTAATAGTGTAGAGTCTATAAATTGAAATTTTTCACGACATGTAAAATTAGTACGATTAAGAAGTTACAAAGATAACACTTTATTTTTTGTTAATAATCAAACATTCGAAACATTTAAAAAACTGGAATATATATTCAGAAAATACCAAAAATCTATTTGCAATAATAAGAAGTTTTTAATTAATAAGTTTCTTAATATTTTAGTAATAGTCACATTTTGTAATGTCATAATTTAAATACAAAAATAGCAAACAGATTTGCAGTTTATAGATTAAGGATATCTAATAAAAAAAAATTTATTAAATATAAATATTATGACAGTAAGTCAATGGCAATGCATAATGTAATAAAATAAATTAAAATAAACTGTTAAATTTTGTTCATTTAATTTCTTCCTTGTTCATCCAATAGTGAAAATATCATTTTGCACTTATCATTGGTTACATGTTACATCACTGTTATAAAAATGTAATTACTGGCCAATATAATACTAGAAATTATTTATTTTGAATATTAAAAGTACTAAATAATATTGCTTTTAATATTCAAATTGAGTAATCAATCACTACCTTTCAGCATTCGATTTTTATGAAGACATATATACGTTGCAAATCTAAAAATAATTTTATTAAGAATTTATTAAAGAAAAAGAATTGTGTCATAATCTACGAAAAATAGAATTTGTCTGAATAATATTCGAACCGATATGTTTCGTAAGTTTTTCTCTCTTTTTTATGTATGTTTCATCATTTCATATGCTTGCGCTGAAGCTACTCTCTCTTAAATTAGAAAAAAATGGCGGATCAATCAAAACGCTTCAAAATCGAGTTTCTGAGACTTCCAGAAACTCTCTTACTAAAGGGTCTCTAGCTAGGAATAGATGAGCGCGTCATCTGTAGATTGTCGTTGCACTTACTTTCCGAGGACCAGTGTCAAAGATCGAACGCATCTTAGTTTCTGTATATACATTGTTCATACGTAAAGACTTTAAAAGCCATTGTGAAAAAATTTTAATGATAAAGTAAAGTCGTAAGCGAATTGACCAATTACAATCAATTATTTTTAGACTGTAAGGAGAATAATTGATTCTGATTAGTCAATTTGCTTATGATCTTACGATTAAAATTTTTTCACGTGCAATGGCCTTAAGGATCGACAGGAGTGACGAGCTAACTCTGATTTGGCTAAAATGATTATTTACTTCTTATTTACAGTACAGATATGTATCTGTACTCAATTATATTTTGTTCTAAGTGTCGGTCCACAATAGATGATTTAAGCTTTAAGAAGTAAGAAATTGACCAATTATAATCGAATATGAAAAGAATACTCGATTATGATTAGTCAATTTCTTACGGCTTAAAGATTAAATACTTATTGTGGACCGACACTTATAGAAACGATGTTTCGTTAGTGTCGGTCCACAATAGGTGATTTAAGCTTTAAGAAGTAAAAAATTGACCAATTATAATCGAATATGAAAAGAATAATCGACTATGATTGGTCAATTTCTTACGACTTAAAGATTAAATACTTATTGTAAACCGACACTTATGAAACTTTGTTAAGATAATTTCTTTTACAATTACGAAGCTACCTACAGAGCCTAAATTTTACAATTTAGCTCTTAAATAATTAAAATAAATATAACTATCTACTCCTTATTTACAGTGCAGATATATATTTGACTACACCCATATATTATCTTGTAGAAGCAATATTCTGCCATGAGTCTTTTTTTATGTATTTTTTATAAAATTATGACTCTTGCTACAGAATCGGATTTTGCAATTTGGTTCTTAAAAAAAAATTTACAATAGATGAAAATATTTGCACTTTATTGTCTTATAGTGCAAATCTATTTATGCATAAATTATTTATTTTTACACATTTTCTTACAAAAATCGTTCTGTAACTTTCGTCAGGCAAATATTCTGATTATAAATATCATAACCATATAGCTTTTCTCGCAGCATTTTTGCCGTAATTTGGGTGAAAAGAAATTATCTCCGATAGAAGTCTCCATAGTCTCTCCTGCCAACCCTTAATACAATTATTTATGGAATTATCATTTATATTCAATATAATTCATGCAATTATCATTTACATATAGTATAATAATTATATTTTAATTATAATTATCATTCTACATCTGTATTATTATTCTCATGTTATTATTCCTCCTTCTCATGTTATATATAGTACACACAAACTATAAAAGTAATATTTCAAACATTTATCAAATAAAAAATTTGATATAAAAAATTTTAGATTATACGTTAATGTTTGAAATATTATTTTTACAGTTTGTATTTATTGGAATAATAATAGGAGAATAATTTATAATACAGATGTATATTATAATAATTATAATTAAAATATAATTATTATATTTTAATTAAAATATAATTCTTATATTGTATGTAAACAGAGATGAGCAAAATACATTAAATATTGTATTTAAATACAAAATACAAAATACTCAAAAAAAAGTATTTAAATACAAAATGTATTTACGTATTTTAAATACATGTATTTCAAATACTGCTCATCTTTGGTTAACATATTAATTATATTTACCGACGCGGTTTTAGTTTATACAGAAATGTTTCATTACACTTTCACTATTGCCTCATCATTTCACTTACACTATTGTTTCATCATTACACTTAAGCCCTTATCATTACACTTATCAGACTAGAGATTGAGATTAGATTAGAATTTAACCAATGAAAAAAGAAAATCAATCTCAAGTTTGGTGAACTTTGTTTAGATTAATCAAATTTCAAATTCTCAATCTTAATCTTTAGTCTGATATAGGCTATACATGATATCGAATTTATTTATGCACACATCTCGGGATAGTCGATGGTAGTCTATAAAAAAAATCAAACCACCGACAGATCTACGTAAAAAAAACTCAAGTAAGGTTCTAGCCTGATAAACTTGTAACAGCATAACCATATGCATAAGGAAAATTACCCAATTGTATTTCTATCATAAAGACATATCTAAAATGCGATTGGATAATTTTTCTTATGCATATGGTTATGCTGCTATGCACGTTTGTCTGGATAGACTCTAGGATACTATACATATGTCGTATGACAAATGTTTTTAAGCGTGTTGATTGGCTGCAGGATAAAAAAGTTTCTAAAAACTGGAGAATTGCTCTATCCTGCAGCCAATCAATACGCTTAAAAAATTTGTTGTACGAATCTAATATTACGCTAATTCACTGTGGTGGTGCGAATATGTAAATAAATGATTGTTTTGCGATCACTAAGGCCGGATGCACTACCACGTAGTACTCATTCTATGCATGATGCAACATTGGCAGACTGCCAATGTTCGATATTCCATCGATATTCTTTTCAAAATGTATTTCTTTTCGAGCCATGATTGATTGAAACCAACAGACTTATCTTCATATATAATAATTTCGACGAATTCAATTATTGCAAAGACAGTAGACACAATGTTGTTTGATTGATCGTTTTACAAAATTTAAATGTATAAATAAAATTCAAAATACAAAATACTCTTAAAAAAGTATTTAAATACAAAATACACTTAAAAAAAGGATTTACATATAAAATACATAAATATTTAAATACGTATTTCAAATATATGTATTTCAAATACTGCCCACCTCTGTATGTAAATAATAATTGCATAATTGTATTAAAGTCTTTTACGTGCGAGCAATGTATATGCAGAAACTGAGATGCGTTCAGTCTTTGACGCTGATCCTTGGAAAGTAGGTGTAATGATAATCTATGGATGGCGCGCTCATCTACTTCTAGCTACACGAAAAAAAGACCTCATTTATGTTCTTCATTGTACGTCTATAAGTTTTACTATATTTATACAAAATTTTCCTCGGAAAGGACGTTTTGGTATGTAGCCTAGAAACTTTAAAAAATGAAATCTATCGAATGTCGAATCATTGTACGGGTGCAGTGTGAATCCTGCATTATAATTTCACTCGCGGTTGCGACTTAGCTATCTTTGTATCGTAGGTGATTCTGCGATCAGTTGGCCGCTTGGAGGCTTGAGTCCTGAGTCCTGAGTCGACAGTAGTCGCCAGTCTAGCGAATATGGTTGAGAACAATGGTTATAGTTGTTATTGAGCCAATTTTGCGTTCCATTGATACTTGTCAACAAAGACGTTACTTCTAATTTATGTGCGACGTGTTACGGCTGCTCAGCACAGCGTAATCGTAAGTCGCCCATCTTCCTGCTTCCGCCTTCCTTTCTCCGCGCGAGTACTCATATCAGTCTCACTCGCGGAACGTTCTCGGAGGTTGTTGAACGTCGGTTGTTGAAGCGACTCATGCCTCTCGGCGCCGTTCGTCGTTTCCTGCTGCTTTACAACGCGATTCACTCATCGCGTTAGCGACCTCGCGATTCCGTAATTTTATATTTCCCATTTTGTGACGTGCGAATAAATCTTTTCTCCCACGTGCACATACATGCGAGCACAAAACTGTCCCCAGCATCCGCTCTGTGTTCTCTGCGATTTATTCCTTATCCTGCCGAATGCAACGCGAGATGCATTTTGATCGTTGTTTTGCTGAATGACATGATAACTCTGCCGGCTTAAACTGACTGTGTGTCATTACTTGCTAGTTAAGTTTATATGAAAACGTCTTGAATAAATATTGCTTTTGTTATGATAGTAATTAAGGATAGGTGAATAATTCGTTGTAACTCAGAATATAATTTGTAGTATATTTTGCATTACATTTGTAGTAAACCTAAATAAAATTTATGTAAATTAGATAATAACTGGATATTGTTATTCTTGGTAATTATCGTTAAATGCAAAGTTTGTTCTGACATAGTACTTTTTAAATGTCATTTAAATTATATTTTATATACTTTCAAAATAAAGATCTATATGGAAATCTATATTGTGCTAAATATCATTCAATGTGCAATTATTTCAAACTGATAGAGATAACTGAGAATAGATATTTCTTTTATATGCTTCTGTATATTTATATATGACTAGTTATGTCTATCATATGACTAGATGAAATTAATAATCTATTTACATACAGATTCTATATGTAAATTATCTAATATATTAAAACATGAATAATTTATGAATTATTAAAAAATGAAATTTGAAAGTAGATTATATTTTTAATGTCTAATGTATATAACTTTATGATATATAAGATTATTTTTTAATAAATTTATCTTAAAATTTAAAATTTATTAAGGTATTTAAAATTAAGATATTTAAAATTTATTAAGGTATTTATAAAATTAAGAAAGATTACAAAATATATAATGGCTTCTTATAGTATTATAATTATTTTAAATTTTATCTTAAATGAGAAATATATTTAATTTATTTATAAATAATTTTTGTTAATAAATACAAAATTAATTATATGATATAAAAAAGTAATAATTTATTCTATTTTATATTATTATTTAATTATATAAATTATATAAATTTCCCCCCTTTTTTTTATTTGAATGTGTATGTTAAATGTACTGTAATTTTAAAATTTTTACAGCTTTACTAGAATCTAAAAGTCCAATTTCATTATATTATTTCATTATGTTACAGGTATACAATATTATGGCAACTGCTATTCAAGAGAATGGCATGAAACCGTTAACAAATAAATCTTTGAATCATGTAAAGGATGTTAATAACTTGGATAAAACTAACACCTGTACAGAAGAACAAGACAATAGATTATTTGATGGACAACTTCAATCTTATGTAGATCATGCCGAAGAGCCTCACGAAGAACCTCCTGAACTTGATATTGTTATTAATAATGTAGTCTGTAGTTTTAGTGTAAGGTGTCATTTGAATCTGCGAGAAATAGCACTCAATGGATCCAATGTTGAATACAGGAGAGAAAATGGGGTATGCAATCTTTTATATATTTCATTTATATATTTCAATAAGAGATGATTATTTTTTTTCTTGTATCATAACATGTTGTATCATAACATGTTTGTACATTTGTATTGGACTAAAGCTTTCAATATATATATATATATATAAATGATGCAGGTATATATGAATCTTGTTTCTGAATTTGTTTCAGTGAAAAATCAGTTAAACTTATTTATTATTATTATTTGAAAATCCTGTTTTTTAAGAGATAACAATTGCTTTATCCTAGTTAAAATTAAATTTATATTTTAAATACCTTGTCTAAACATTTTTCTATTAAAAATTCTTAGTATTGTATATATGGAGTGATAACTTTGAAAATCAACTGTAAATTTTTTTTATCATTTCTCCAGCACTGAACTATTTAATGCTTCATAACAAGATTATTATTATTATTAAACAATAAGTTAATATTTAAAAAAAATACATTGAAAAACAGTTTAAGTAAAAGTAGGATTTTATTTATATTACTTATAAGTTCTTTATATTGAAAAAAATCAATGTTTAAAAAGATAATATCATGATGCGTTTCTTTGAAACTATTATGATTATTTGCTTATGCTTAGGAATCTACAACTGTTTTTTAAAACATTTTGTGTCCTCTAGACTTAGCATTTTTAGATATATCGGTTTACAGTAGATATAATACCCTTGATACATATGTGACAATTATATAAAGGACATTTATTTATTTTTATTATAAAAACAATATAGAAATATTTTTCAACAACAAAATAATAAAATATTTATTATTGTTTATATAATAGTTTTTAAAAGTTGAAGTTTAATTATAATTAGAAAATTAATATATTTATATACTATAAGCTTATTATCATTTATAATATTCTAAGTCTTAGTTATTAAATAAAAATTTCTAATTATACATGACATATAATTATCCTGAATTGTTCAGTCGTGAAGTACATATTTTTGTTTTATTTATTAATATTTAATATTATTGAATGTTATATTAAATAATAAAACAATTATAATTATTAATATTTATAAATTTTTATAATAAAATATTTTGTGTTTATAAATAAGGAGATTTTTATTTATATGACTTTTTAGATGATAACAATGAAACTAAGGAGACCATATACTACAGCATCCATTTGGTCATCCGGTAAAGTAACTTGCACTGGTGCCACCAGTGAAGTTCAAGCAAAAATCGCAGCACGCAGATTTGCTCGTTCCCTTCAAAAACTTGGATTTAAAGTGAGATTTAATAATTATAGAGTGGTCAATGTGTTAGGCACTTGTTGTATGCCATTTGCTATCAAGATAACATCTTTTTCGATATATCACAAAGAAAATGCTGAGTGAGTATGCAACAATCCATAGTTAATTATCTGTGCGTACGTGCGTGCGTGCGTGCGTGCGTGCGTGCGTGCGTGCGTGCGTGCGTGCGTGCGTGCGTGCGTGCGTGCGTGCGTGCATGCGTGCGTGCGTGCGTGCGTGCGTGCGTGCGTGCGTGCGTGCGTGCGTGCGTGCGTGCGTGCGTGCGTGCGTGCGTGCGTGCGTGCGTGCGTGCGTGCGTGCGTGCGTGCGTGCGTGCGTGCGTGCGTGCGTGCGTGCGTGCGTGCGTGCGTGCGTGCGTGCGTGCGTGCGTGCGTGCGTGCGTGCGTGCGTACCATAATGTGTGTGTAATAATATATATTACAAATTATATATTTGTTAAAAGAATTGTTTTAATTTAAAGAATTATTTAATCAACTTTTTTTTAAAATTTTTTTTCCAGTTGATATAATTTGTTATGTAAATATATTATGAATCTGATGTATTTAAATTGTTTAATTATTATTGTATTTATCAGTGATTAGATATAAATTTATAAAGGCATGATAATACAAATATTTTTTATATGACAGTTATGAACCAGAATTACATCCTGGTGTAACATATAAGCTAAAAGAACCTAAAGCTACTCTAAAGATATTTTCTACAGGAAGCGTTACTGTAACAGGTTAGTATTACATATTTTGTAGAGAAACTAGCTTCATGATTAAGATTTTTAATTTATATCAATCATGTAAAATCATAACAATAAATTCTCAATGTAAGAAATACAAATTTTTTATTGCATCAAAATAAATCAATATTTTTGTATTTTTTAGTATTTTGCTTTCAGTTTTATAATATATTGCTGGATTAAAAAGCTTAATTACATCAAAAAGAAACAATCGAATATATTAAAGAATTAAACATTAAATTTATATGTGTTTGTTTGTTCAATGATGATTATCAGTAAATAAGCAATTTGTATAATCTTGATTATACAACTTTTACATGCTATTTTACAGCACCTAATGTTGCTGCAGTCCAAGCAGCAATTGAACACATTTATCCACTAGTCTACGAGTTCCGCAAGGAGCGAACACCAGAGGACGAGCTTGCGTTAACAACGAAGAAGCGCAAGTTAGGCTTGAACAAAAGAAATCGGGATGAGTTCCTAGAAGACGAGCCAGATTTGTCGAATGAAAGTATGATCTCTGATGCAGAAGATGTACTCGATGAAGCAGAAAGCGATGGCAGTTGGGACTGATCTGTTTTATTTTATCGCTCTGCTGTTAAACGTGAAACTGTTGTCTATATCTCGTTTTTTTGATATAATAGATACATACTGCTCTATGTACAAAAGTGTTATTGCTAAAAGTGAAGTGAAACATAAATTTGTTTCCATAGTGCATGAACAAATGTGTGAGTGTTAGGCATAAAATAGAGATACATATATGCACCCTTATGTATACAAATGTACACGAGGGTATAATTATCAGGTACACATCAAACGAACTGATTATCATCCTAAAAATAATATCCTGAATAGTTACTTTGCAATATCAAGTATCATAAATATAGATATAGATATAGATATATATATGTGTATATACATATATGATATTACACATATGTGTAGTACATATTATGTGTTATAAATGTAAATATGAATATATATATATATATATATATATATATATATTTATATTTATATACTTAAATATATAAAACCACATATAGATGTATCTGCGATATATATCTATACGTACATACAACACACACACACACACACACACACACACACACACACACACACACACACACACACACATATATATATGTGTGTGTGCATATGCATATATATGTATATATATATATGCATATATTTACATATGTATTGTGTATAAATATGCCTAGAACACATCTTTAATTATAGAATTGATTAATTTTTTGGAGTTTATTTATCATTAGATAAAACTCATATATATGCTTTTTTGGATAAATGGTTAGTACAGGTTTAAAAATAAATACATATTGTACGTATACACACAAACACCACACATGCATATATGTATGCGTATTGTGAATTATAGCCTGTACATTTATGTTTTCATTTATTTTATTATTTTTATATTTAATTATTATAACTAGTTTTTTGCTTAATTAACATGTTGTGCCAAAGATAGATTTCAAAATTTAAGAAGTGATCAAGACGAAATACAGTTGACGAGTTTAAAAACGATTAACTTCCACAATGCTTATAATTAATTAAAACATGTGGTAGAAAAATATTTTTATTTTATAATTCATACATTATAAAATATTTTCTATTGATCAAAACAGTTATTTTACTTTACAATTTGGATTATGTAATCTACAAAATATATATCAATATAATTCTGTACTGCCAACAGCTCGTTCTCGCTCAAATAACTTTTGTTGTTCAAAAAAATCATTTCTGTATCCTATAGAGTTTATTATTATATTCCTATATTTAATGTATCTTAATGTCTTTCAAATATATTATTTCATATGTTTATATCCACAACATTTTCAATACAAGATATTGATAAGAATTATTTATATTATAGGTATCATGTAAATACGCCTACATCTATTAAAATACTTTAAACTATAGAAAATCTATATATAAAAAAATATATTAATAACATAAAAGAGAGAAAGAGAGAGGAGAGAATATGATAACTAAATCTTAATAAATTATGCATTCATGTTTATATAATCAATTGAGAATTTATATTACAAGAATGAAATTTTTTGTTTCAACATTTGTTATAAGTATCATGATAAATTTTGGTTTTTGTATTTCGAAAACATTAATATCAAAGTTTTATGTAAAACAGACAAGATTATTTGCATGTTTGGGCGAAGATACGGGCTGTTTTTTTTTGTGGATGTAAATGTTTAAATATTAAATTTTGTTTTAAAATGTTATTACATAAAGATATGTGGTCTAGTTTGCAGTATTCATGAATTCAAATTCACGTATTACAAAAGCGTTTATTTTATTTATATAAATATAAGGAAATAAAGCTAAAATTACAACACTAATTTAGAACTATGAACTATGAACGTTTATAGAAATTACAGATTTATTATGTCAATGCTTTGTATTTCTTAAGTATTTCTTAAAATCCAGACCACAAGTTTAAACATACGAAACGAATTTATTGTGTTCAATGAGATATTTATTTTTGATTTATATATGTGTGTGTGTGTGCGCGCGCGCGCGCGCGCGCGCACACACACACACACACACACACACATATACTGACTGGAATTGCATATTTTTTAGAATCTGCAAGAAAGACATAAATAATGAGATAGGATCCGTTATAAGTTAGTTATTGTTTTTTGTATTAGTCATCTACGTACACATTAACATCTTATATAAGTATTTATTTATCATTTACCTTACGATGTTAAGCGCATTTGAATCATGTCATTTTCATAAATATTAATTTTTTTGAAAGTCTAAAGAATTTCTCCTGAGTTTACAACAATGTTTATTTTGTCCATTCATAAAATATCTTTACAAAAAGTGATATTTTTACACACGACTTTGCAAATCTAGTTACATTATATTTTTAGAACTCAGTTTTTATAAAGATGTATATCAAATATTGTGCAAAACATTACACTGAGGGTATAATATAAATCACATTATCTTTCTTATACTTCACGATTATTTACATTCATAAAATTTATCCTTTTAAAAAATGATTAGTAAAGAAGCAATATATATTAATACACATAAAAATATGTATTAAAGATTTGCGTAATTCATTAATAACATAGAAAAATTAATATGTGAATATCTTATCAAGAAAATATGGATAAGGTATGGCCGATATTTTCTTAGAAGATTAATTCGTTCGTGCCATATATAACATACATTCGTTAAAATTAGTTGAAGCGAAGTTTCATGATTTTTCATAATGTATATATTATTTTTACAATGAACAAATTTTTTTACGACTTAAGCTAAAGTCACTGCCCTTAGTGTATTCAATCAGAAAATGTAAGACTTGATTCACTAATGAGTATGTGACACAAGTTAGTACATTTTATTTACATTATTGGACGTAAATATTACTCTGCGTTATTAATCATAGAAGTTTAAAATTTAGGCAAAGAAGTTGATAAGACGTTGTCGAAATGTAATGACAAAAATAAATTCTATCATATATTTAATTTTCATGATTACTATAGAAGCATGTCCTTTTGCTGTATTTAACTGTTAATATTTTACGCAGTATGTGTGATTTTATTTATATATAACATTTATAAATTTATATTTTCAAAAAATAGATCTTATGAATCTTTTAAAAAACAAAAGAATTTTACAACTTTTGCGAATAGAAACTTTGTGATAATTGTGATAAGCTTATAAAGAGCGCTTTCTTTGATTTATATTTTTTAGTTCTCATATTTATATATAATTATGCTATATATTTCGATATGATACTTTATATATAATGAATATAATTTTATTTACTTATTTCATTTCTTGTTTTTGCATATTTTTTTTTATATGTTTGATAATATATTGTCATTTTATATATTATATCTGACATTAAATTTTGATTAAATATTTGAAGCGATATGTACTACTTGAATATTTATGCTGAATAAGACAATAGAAAATAAAAATCGGAAATGAAAATACAATGATAATTAGATCATTATACTTAACGAGAAAATTACATTTGATTTCATGAAACTTTTGTGAAATAAAACTAATGCAGAATTAAATAAAATTAGCAAAGTTACGTGTGTATGTGTGTGTATGTGTGTGTGATGTGTGTGTATGTGTGTGTGATGTGTGTGTGTGTGTGTGTGTGTGTGTGTGTGTGTAATATTTGTGTGACTAATATTTGACAGTTATAGTAAAAACATAATTTAAAAATTTAGATCTTAATTTTTTTTGATAATATACTTTTCATATATATACGATGATTTTCATATGAAAAGTATATAACAAAAATAATTAAGATCTAAACTTTTTAATTATGAATTATAACTGTCAAATATTAGATATTAATAATGTTGAGTATTCATAAATTCTTAATTTCTTTTTGTATTGAATATTAATCAAATATTTTAATTAGAATCATTAAAATATATTTCATAATTTCTATTAAAATATTAAAAATATCTTTTAAATATATTCATAATTAATTCATATTCAAATAATAACATTCTCTTATATATATATATATATATATATATATATATATATATATATATATATAAGAGAATGTTATTATATATATATATATATAGTCATGTTCTCCAAATAGTAATTCATAGTATGCTAGCAAATATGATACTTTGTAACAAATTGCTATTTTGTGTTCATGTTAGGCACTACAAAATCTTGGTTCATGAATAATTTTATATGAACAACATTAAATAACAAATTAATTTTATTCATTGAACATTTTGAATATTTTTATTAAGTTTTATTTAGAAAAATATAAAGAAATATGTGTCAAAGCTCGGCTAACTTGCCACAATCATATTAGTTTATGATGTTGATGATTGGTTTATGATAATCGAGAATATATAAGTTTCCTATGATATAGCTTCATCTTTCAGTTTTTCTTGAAAAGCATAATAATTTCGTAATGAAACCTGTAAAATATGTGGTTAGCTAGTATATCTGTCCGATAGAAATATCTCATATAGTCATATAGAATTGCAAAATAATTTCTGAAATAACGAGTCATTTTTCAATTATACTTAATTGTTATGCCTCGTGTATGGCTGATAAAAGATTCATT